>NC_056461.1:34057607-34232607 GCF_018296145.1 Oncorhynchus tshawytscha | reverse complement strand
CTGCTGACTTAGTGACTAGCTGACTGACTGACTGCAGACTGACTGACTAGCTGACTGTTGGCTGACTGAATGACTAGCTGACTGACTGACTAGCTGACTGTCTGGCTGACTTGCTGACTGACTGACTTACTGACTAGCTGACTGACTGCTGACATACTGACTAGCTGACTGACTGACTAGCAGACTGACTGTCTAGCAGACAACGGAATGACTAGTTATCTGACTGACTGCTGACTGAATGACTGACTGACTAGCAGACTGACTGTCTTGCAGACTTACTGAATGACTAGTTAACTGACTGCTGACTGACTAACTGCTGACTGACTAACTACTGGCAGATGGCTGATGGCTGACTAGCATGCTGGCTGGCTGACTAGCAGACTGGCTGACTGACTAGCTGGCAGACTGGCAGATGGCTGACTAGCAGACTGGCTGGCTGACTAGCAGACTGGCTGACTGAATGACTGACTGACTGACTAGCTGACTGGCTGAATGACTGCTGACTGACTAGCAAACTGACAAGCTGACTGACTGACTGACTAGCTGACTGACTGCTGACTGACTGTCTGACTAGCTGACTGACTAGCTGACTGACTGACTGACTGACTAGCAGACTGACTGTCTTGCAGACTTACTGAATGACTAGTTAACTGACTGTCTGACTGACTGACTAGCTGACTGACTGAATGACTAGCTTACTGACTGCTGACTGACTAGCTGACTGTTGGCTGACTGCTGACTGAATGACTAGCTGACTGTCTGACTGACTGACTTGCTGACTGACTGACTGTCTGACTAGCTGACTGACTGCTGACTTAGTGACTAGCTGACTGACTGACTGCAGACTGACTGACTAGCTGACTGTTGGCTGACTGAATGACTAGCTGACTGACTGACTAGCTGACTGTCTGGCTGACTTGCTGACTGACTGACTTACTGACTAGCTGACTGACTGCTGACTTACTGACTAGCTGACTGACTGACTAGCAGACTGACTGTCTAGCAGACAACGGAATGACTAGTTATCTGACTGACTGCTGACTGAATGACTGACTGACTAGCAGACTGACTGTCTTGCAGACTTACTGAATGACTAGTTAACTGACTGCTGACTGACTAACTGCTGACTGACTAACTGCTGACTGACTAACTACTGGCAGATGGCTGATGGCTGACTAGCATGCTGGCTGGCTGACTAGCAGACTGGCTGACTGACTAGCTGGCAGACTGGCAGATGGCTGACTAGCAGACTGGCTGGCTGACTAGCAGACTGGCTGACTGAATGACTGACTGACTGACTAGCTGACTGACTGAATGACTGCTGACTGACTGACTAGCAAACTGACAAGCTGACTGACTGACTGACTGACTGCTGACTGACTCTCTGACTAGCTGACTGACTGGCTCTGACTGACTGGTATTGTTGTGTTCTGCTTCCAGGGAGGGATGATTCTCAACACAGCTATGAAACAGTCACACAAGTGGAGGGTGAGAATACACTTTGAAGTACTATCCTTTCACACTATACTTGTGTTTCTGCTCATTCCATGTCTTATGTACCCCCTTACCTCTCTCCTCTCTCTCTACATAGTCCATTATGCCAGGCCCATCATAATATTGGGTCCTATAAAGGACAGGGTAAATGATGACCTGCTGTCGGAGTTCCCTGACAAGTTTGGATCTTGTGTCCCTCGTAAGTATTGCCCCTTCACAGAGTAACCATTTGCCCGCTTAGTACTCCAGTGGTTTACATTGATCTATTGACAGGGTGATTGATTGACAGCCTGAATGACCACTTGGCCCTTCCCCCACAGACACCACACGGCCCAAGCGTGAGTACGAGGTGGACGGGCGGGACTACCACTTTGTGTCGTCGCGGGAACAAATGGAGAAGGACATCCAGAGCCACCGTTTCATCGAGGCGGGCCAGTACAACAGCCACCTGTACGGCACCAGCGTTCAGAGTGTTCGCCAGGTGGCAGAGCAGGTACAGACAGCACAGATCAGAGACCCTGTCAATCAAGCTTTGGAGATGCATTATCATTGTGATATTTCTATTATATTTACATGAGAGTGATGATACAGGGTAGCCTAGTGGTTAGAGCGTTGGACTAGTAACCGGAAGGTTGCAAGTTCAAACCCCGAGCTGACACAAATCTGTCGTTCTGCCCCTGAACAGGCAGTTAACCCACTGTTCCTAGGCCGTCATTGAAAATAAGAATTTGTTCTTAACTGACTTGCCTAGTTAAGTAAAGGTAAAAAAAAAAAAACATTAGGCCAATCTACATTATTTAATATGCTCACAACAACAGCTGTTGTTCTGTATTAATTGGCTTACGAAGTGAAAAGGGATCTGGCTGATTGAATCCCCTCCCTCTGTTCTCTCCCCCTTCTCTCTCTCCCTCCCTCTGTTCTCTCCCCCTTCTCTCTCCCCCTCCCTCTGTTCTCTCCCCCTTTTCTCTCTCCCTCCCTCTGTTCTCTCCCCCTTCTCTCTCTCCCTCCCTCTGTTCTCTCCCCCTTCTCTCTTTCCCTCCCTCTGTTCTCTCCCCTTCTCTCTCTCCCTCCCTCTGTTCTCTCTCCCTTCTCTCTCTCCCTCCCTCTGTTCGCTCCCTCTGTTCTCTCCACTCCCCTCTCTCCCTTTGTTCCCCCTCCTCTCTCTTCCTCCATCTCTCCCTCCCCTTACCCCTCCTTTGCTGTGAGTAGCAAGGAAAACACTGTATACTGGACGTGTCGGCCAATGCTGTCCGCAGACTACAGGCCGCTCAGCTTCACCCCGTTGCCATCTTTGTCCGGCCCAAGTCACTGGAGAATGTCCTGTATGTACACACACTTACACACACACGGACACACACACACACACACACACGGACACACACACACGGACACACAGACTCACACACTTACACACACGGACACACGGACACACAGACTAGCTATATAATTGTGTGTGTATGTGTTGTTGTTGTGCAGAGAGATCAACACTCGACTGACAGAAGAGCAGGCCAGAAAGGGCCTGGACCGTGCTCTCAAACTGGAACAGGACTTTCTAGAGTGTTTCTCAGGTAACACTGTCTAGAACACTGTGGGCTGTAATCCCTTTAAGCAGGAATGTGTTGACCTAATTAGCCTCTAACTCTGCATGTGGAGTGTGACTTGATCTTGATGTTTGCTCAAATTTTTTTTATTCATGACACCACACACAGATACATATCTGACATTCTCTCTCTCTGTCTCTCTCTGTCTCTCTCTCTCCCTCCCTCTCTCCCTCTCTCTCTCCCTCTCTGTCTCTCTCCCTCTCCCTCTCTCCCTCTCTGTCTCTCACTCCCTCTCTCCAGCTGTGGTGGAAGGAGACAGCTTCGAGGAGGTTTACCACAAGGTGAAGACGGTGATCGAGGAGCAGTCGGGGCCTTACATCTGGATCCCCACCCGGGAGAGGCTGTGAGGCTGCCCCATAACCCACCCCCATCCCCCCCAACCACCCTCAGACAGTCTGCCCTCCAGCCCAACCAGGGCAGAGAGACAGAGAGAGAAAGACAGACAGAGGGACACGTGAAGATAGAGACAGGAGGGGAAACATAATCACACAGAGAGAGAGAGAGACACAGAATAACACTAAAAGAGACACATGAATAAAAAAACAGAGAGATAGACATGGACGGTATTTAATAAATATGAATATATTATCAATGTGTGGTGAGTACTGAGAAAGACTGGACAGGGGTGACCCAGTTGGGGGTGGCAGGGCGGGGCAGGGTTGCGTCCCCGGATTAGCACAGGGTAAATGATCCACCATCTCTCCCTCTCCTTCTCTCTGTCTCATTGGCTGCCTTTGACATCCCTGCCGACAAGGTGGCAAAACCATCAGCATCCATCTGATCCTTCCTTTTTTATATCCCTTAGCCTTCTCTCCTCCTCCTGTCTCCTCTCTCCTTTCAGGACATGAAAAGGAGGGAGAGAGAGAGAGAAGGAGAGTGCCTAGACTATGGAAGGACACACAGATCCTATTGGGTCCCTCTAATCCAGAGGAGGCTCTTTTCTAGTGAAGAGGCTTTGCTCTATGAACAACATCCCACTAACCAAGACAGGCATTTGCTCAGTCACCCACGAAAAGCATTGCAAGAACATTCTTAAAAAGCAGCACAAATGAGAACTCAGAAGTTGAACTTGTGCATGCGTCCTCAGAGGACTCAGAGATGGGAGTTGAGGAAAATGACGGATATTATGAAGACCCTATAGAGAAGAAGAAGAAGAAGAATGGCCACCCGTCTTTCTGTTTTTCCCTCCTTTTTGATGGTGGGAGGTTTTTAGCATGTCTCTACAGAGAGAGGAGCAGAGCGGTGCAGACAGGGAAAAAGGGGGGTGTCTTTCTTGTGTGCAAACTCACTGTGTGCATTGACAATGGAAGACCTCACAGTATAACCACTGGGTCTCTTCTGTACCGCACACACAGTCAGCCGTACAGTAGTACCATTCTAATCCACCTGGCTGTTCTCCAAAAGCACTGGTTGTACTGCCTGTTTGCAACAGGCAGGCAGATCCCAGGCTGAATGTTCTCTTAATGCACAACAGCAGAATTCTTATGTTCAGCTCTTTAGTGTGAAGAGCACCGCAGCCAATTCTCTGATCACTCTTCCAAAAAGACCCCCCAACAACCCACACACAGTGTTCTCACTGGCCGCTCTGAGCAGTGGTGTGTGTGTGTGTGTGTGTGTGTGTGTGTGTGTGTGTGTGTGTGTGTGTGTGTGTGTGTGTCTCTTCCTCCCGACCACTCTTTCTCTGCCTCTTTCTTTCTTTCTCTCGCTCTGTTTCGTCACACATGAAGGCTACTTATATATAACACGTCTAACAGACAAAATGGCCTATATAAATATATATTTTTAATGACGATTTCTAACAGGAGTTGGAGACTGTAAAATGTAAATCTCTTCAACAATTTTCCATCGCTTTCTTTGGGTAATGTTTCTCTTGTGTTTGGTGATTTGTTTTGGTCATTGACTTTGCTTGA
Organism: Oncorhynchus tshawytscha; assembly: GCF_018296145.1. NCBI lineage: Eukaryota > Metazoa > Chordata > Actinopteri > Salmoniformes > Salmonidae > Oncorhynchus > Oncorhynchus tshawytscha. The sequence goes on along the minus strand of NC_056461.1, from coordinate 34,227,602 downwards.
TTTCCCCCTCCACACAACACAGTCCTGACAAACAAACACACAAAGAAACACATAATAGCTGAACTATACCTGAGAAATACCTGAGCTATACCTGAGCTATACCTGAGCTATACCTGAGCTATACCTGAGCTATACCTGAGCTATACCTGAGCTATACCTGAACTATAACTGGACTATACCTGAGATATACCTGAGCTATACCTGAGCTATACCTGAGCTATACCTGAGATATACCTGAGCTATACCTGAGCTATACCTGAACTATACCTGAGATATACCTGAGCTATACCTGAGATATACCTGAGCTATACCTGAGCTATACCTGAGCTATACCTGAGCTATACCTGAGCTATACCTGAGCTATACCTGAACTATAACTGGACTATACCTGAGATATACCTGAGCTATACCTGAGCTATACCTGAGCTATACCTGAACTATACCTGAGATGTACCTGAGCTGTACCTGAGCTGTACCTGAGCTGTACCTGAGCTGTAGCTGAGATATAGCTGAGATATAGCTGAGATATAGCTGAGATATACCTGAGATATAACTGGACTATAACAGAGATATAACAGAGATGTAACTGAACTATAACAGGGATATAACTGAGCTATAACAGAGATATAACTGAACTATAACTGAGATGTAACTGAGCTATAACTGGACTATAACAGAGATGTAACTGAGCTATAACTGAGATATAACTGAACTATAACTGGACTATAACTGGGATGTAACTGTAACTGAACTATAACTGAGATGTAACTGAAATGTAACTGAGATGTAACTGAGATGTAACTGAGATGTAACTGAGATATAACTGGACTATAACTGAGATGTAACTGAGATGTAACTGAGATATAACTGAGCCTCAATTATTTATCTCCAGTTACACATCTCACTTCCTGGTTGGAGGTGCAGTATATAATACAGTAGTATTGGATGGGATAAAAAAGATGGTGTGTGTTGTATGTGGGTGGTTGTGCAACTGTGAGTGTCTGTGTGTGTTCTTGCTCGTGTGTGTGAGTGCCAGGCTCTTGAGATTTAGTGCAATGGTGTAATGATGATATGCAATGAGAGTGGGTTTGTGTGTCTTTAAAATATATTCAAGCCTAGTAATAATTTGCACTGATAGCATTAATACAGGTATTGAGTGAGAATCAGACAGAATACAACATGAATTCCAGGGGTTTACAGACACTAGTTTGCATTTATTTATAACATTGTTTAGAACTTTTGATTTGATGTTTAAAAGAGTGAAGTTACAGGTGGAAATGACCGTTCATATTTATTGTTCCTTTATTTTGTCTCACTTGCTTTCCCCAGTGTGAGATGGAAAGTGTTAATGTTTTGGATTGATTATTTATTGTTAACTGCTCTCGCTCTTTCAGTTTTACTCACTTAGAAGTCTGTATATTTTATTGTATACTTTTTTGTTGTTTCACATTCTCAGTTTTGGGGGACTGGCCAGAACTATTGTAAATACAAAGATGTTGGGGTCGCGTGGGACTCTGGCCATGCACACTGCTGATTGGACATTAGAGAAACCATCAGAGCCTCAGCACTGGGACCTGAGCCCACAGCCCTGCAACAACCTCTAATACACAGGAGCACGTCACTTTGGGTGGGTCACACACACACATATATGCACACAGACATGCACACACACATGCAGACACACACACAAGAACAAACATTCTACATGAATGGAATAATATGCTATCAATTTGTTTATTTGAAAAATCTAATGTATTTCTTATTCTCTGTTTGTCATCCATATCATAGTGTGATACTCCTAAACAAAATATATATTCATTTTTACTGAAAAGACTGATGATAAATTACGACAAAGTCAACTGATGCTGAAAATATGTTTAAAATGATTTATCTTGCAAAAGATAACAATATCAAGCAAACTAATATGTTTCATTTCAGTGAATTGCTTGTTGTAAATGAGCTATAAAAACAATACAATAATTAAAATAAGCTTTCTGAAAAAAAGCAGTGTCATGGCACCTTTTTGGGGAGGGGGGTTGAAGAAGATTCCATGTTGTTATTTGGTACCAAGACAGAAACCATGCAGGATAACGTTGGTCCTCAGCCTGGGAAGAGGAAAAATACATTTGGCCTCCAGGGGGTGCTCAGATGTCATTTTTGTAAGAACTTCTCTGCAGTCTCCAGTTTCACCTACTGCAGGCTCTTATCTTCTCCAGTTTCACCTACTGCAGGCTCTTATCTTCTCCAGTTTCACCTACTGCAGGCTCTTATCTTCTCCAGTTCAACCTACTGCAGGCTCTTATTTTCTCCAGTTTAACCTACTGCAGGCTCTTATTTTCTCCAGTTTAACCTGCTGCAGGCTCTTCTCCAGTTTCACCTACTGCAGGCTCTTATATTCTCCAGTTTCACCTACTGCAGCATCTTATATTTGTTTATTTTTCCTTTTGCTTGTGGTGTTTTTGTGTGTTTCCCAAATTCATTGATTTCCTTTTTTCTATCTCTCTGTGTCCCCCCAACCTTGCTGACACTCAGGGGAGTTCAAGTCCCACCCTTATCCCTTTAGGAAATCACACAACAAAGATGCTTTGTGTGTGTGTGTGTATGTGTGTGTGTGTTGTGTATGTGTGTGTGTGTGTGTGTGTGTGTGTGTGTGTGTGTGTGTGTGTGTGTGTGTGTGTGTGTGTGTGTGTGTGTGTGTGTGTGTGTGTGTGTGTGTGTGTGTGTGTGTTCAGTGAAGCCAGAACACATGGCACTGCAATGTGTGAGAGGATGAGGTGAACCCCCACCTCCTTACATTGTAAACCACTTTGAGCTGGAAAATCACTATTCAACAAGTCCTTCACGTGTGTGTGGTCTGTGTGTGTGTGGCCTGTGAGTATGGATGTGTGTGGCCTGTGAGTATGGATATGTGTGTGTGTGTGTGTGTGTGAATGCTCTGGCAGGTCCCTTCATCTGCGCTCTGTGCTGATGTTCCACCCCACCCTCATGGTGTACAACCTTTGTTTCATCCACATGTTCCTCACTGTGGTTCAGCACTTCAGGTCACAACAACAGTATTCCATTACTGTTTCATTTATGAGCACATTATACCGTCAGAACTGGGTCAGCTCCTCATAGGGTTGGTTAGAGCAATGAGATTTGAAATCCCAGGACTATGGATGGATACCTCTGTTAAAGGGATGGGATTACATAAGAATTTACAATAATACAAACATTATCATAGGTATTAACCATAATACCTGGGTTTCCTCCCTTTAAGTCAGTGTTTAACATCGCTGGTCCTCCACTACCCCCAACAGTACACATTATATTGTAACCCTGGTCCTCCACTACCCCCAAGAGTACACATTATATTGTAACCCTGGTCCTCCACTACCACCAACAGTACACATTTATATTGTAACCCTGGTCCTCTAGTACCCCCAACAGTACACATTTATATTGTAACCCTGGTCCTCTAGTACCCCCAACAGTACACATTTATATTGTATCCCTGGTCCTCTAGTACCCCCAACAGTACACATTTATATTGTATCCCTGGTCCTCTAGTACCCCCAACAGTACACATTTATATTGTAACCCTGGTCCTCCACTACCCCCAACAGTACAGGGTTACAATATAAATGTGTACTGTTGGGGATACTGGAGGACCAGGGTAAAAATCTAAATGTGTACTGTTGGGGGTACTGGAGGACCAGGGTTACAATATAAATGTGTACTGTTGGGGGTACTAGAGGACCAGGGTTACAATATAAATGTGTACTGTTGGGGGTACTAGAGGACCAGGGTTACAATATAAATGTGTACTGTTGGTGGTAGTGGAGGACCAGGGTTACAATATAAATGTGTACTGTTGGGGGTAGTGGAGGACCAGGGTTACAATATAAATGTGTACTGTTGGGGGTAGTGGAGGACCAGGGTTACAATATAAATGTGTACTGTTGGGGGTACTAGAGGACCAGGGTTACAATATAAATGTGTACTGTTGGGGTTACTAGAGGACCAGGGATCCAATATAAATGTGTACTGTTGGTGGTAGTGGAGGACCAGGGTTACAATATAAATGTGTACTGTTGGGGGTAGTGGAGGACCAGGGATACAATATAAATGTGTACTGTTGGTGGTAGTGGAGGACCAGGGTTACAATATAAATGTGTACTGTTGGTGGTAGTGGAGGACCAGGGTTACAATATAAATGTGTACTGTTGGGGGTAGTGGAGGACCAGGGTTACAATATAAATGTGTACTGTTGGGGGTAGTGGATGACCAGGGTTACAATATAAATGTGTACTGTTGGGGGTAGTGGATGACCAGGGTTACAATATAAATGTGTACTGTTGGGGGTAGTGGAGGACCAGGGTTACAATATAAATGTGTACTGTTGGGGGTAGTGGAGGACCAGGGTTACAATATAAATGTGTACTGTTGGGGGTAGTGGAGGACCAGGGTTACAATATAAATGTGTACTGTTGGGGGTAGTGGATGACCAGGGTTACAATATAAATGTGTACTGTTGGGGGTAGTGGATGACCAGGGTGGGGTTACTAGTTGTATGGATAGGGTGTCACAAGGATATGGGGTAAAGTGTGGGGTTAACAGACACATACTAGAGGTAAGAGTCAGAACTGGTCTGTGTTTGGTAACGTTGTTACATCCATCTCAAACATTTGGCGGTGTTAGGATATCTTAGGATATATGGGTGTTTGGATTGTGTTGGGCTGTTTTACGATGGGTGGGGCTAAAGGTTTGTAGGGAGGGGTTGTAGTGAAGGGGGGTGGGGTGTGTTTATGTTATGTTGGGATGGGATGGGATGGGGGTAGAACCTGGTATGGCAGGACAGTGTATGTTGTATGGTCTGCAAGACTCAGAGGGTCTGGTTCTGTTCGAATGACTTATTGCTGTGTTCTGCTGAAAGTCTACCTGCTTGCCAAACACGAGACCATGAGCCATGAAACAGCCCTTTCACAGCTCTCTCACCTCTCTCTCCTCTCCCTCTCCCCTCTCTCTCACCTCTCCTCTCCCTCTCCCCTCTCTCTCACCTCTCTCTCCCTCTCCCCTCCCTTCCCTTCCTTCTCCTCTCCTTCTCCCTTCTCTCTCCCCTCTCTCGCCTCCATATTGGCTACCCCCCTCTCCCTTCCCTCTCCCCTTCCCCTCACACACCCACCCACACACTCTCTCTATGTGTCCTTCATGTCCTTCTCCTCTCCCCATCCTCTACCTGACACGCTCACTCTCTCTTCCTGTATCCTTGGTGTCCTTCTCCTCTCCCCCTCCTCTACCTGACACGCTCACTCTCTCTTCCTGTATCCTCTGTGTCCTTCTCCTCTCCCCCTCCTCTACCTGACACGCTCACTCTCTCTTCCTGTATCCTCGGTGTCCTTCTCCTCTCCCCCTCCTCTACCTGACACGCTCACTCTCTCTTCCTGTATCCTCTGTGTCCTTCTCCTCTCCCCCTCCTCTACCTGACACGCTCACTCTCTCTTCCTGTATCCTCGCTGTCCTTCTCCTCTCCCCTCCTCTACCTGACACGCTCACTCTCTCTTCCTGTATCCTCGGTGTCCTTCTCCTCTCCCCCTCCTCTACCTGACACGCTCACTCTCTCTTCCTGTATCCTCGGTGTCCTTCTCCTCTTCCTGTATCCTCTTCCTGTATCCTCTGTGTCCTTCTCCTCTCCCCTCCTCTACCTGACACGCTCACTCTCTCTTCCTGTATCCTCTGTGTCCTTCTCCTCTCCCCCTCCTCTACCTGACACGCTCACTCTCTCTTCCTGTATCCTCTGTGTCCTTCTCCTCTCCCCCTCCTCTACCTGACACGCTCACTCTCTCTTCCTGTATCCTCGGTGTCCTTCTCCTCTCCCCCTCCTCTACCTGACACGCTCACTCTCTCTTCCTGTATCCTCGGTGTCCTTCTCCTCTCCCCTCCTCTACCTGACACGCTCACTCTCTCTTCCTGTATCCTCGGTGTCCTTCTCCTCTCCCCTCCTCTACCTGACACGCTCACTCTCTCTTCCTGTATCCTCGGTGTCCTTCTCCTCTCCCCCTCCTCTACCTGACACGCTCACCTGATCCTCGGTGTCCTTCTCCTCTCCCCCTCCTCTACCTGACACGCTCACTCTCTCTTCCTGTATCCTCGGTGTCCTTCTCCTCTCCCCCTCCTCTACCTGACACGCTCACTCTCTCTTCCTGTATCCTCGGTGTCCTTCTCCTCTCCCCATCCTCTACCTGACACGCTCACTCTCTCTTCCTGTATCCTCGGTGTCCTTCTCCTCTCCCCCTCCTCCCTGACACGCTCTACTTCCCTGTATCCTCGGTGTCCTTCTCATCTCCCCCTCCTCTACCTGACACGCTCACTCTCTCTTCCTGTATCCTCTGTGTCCTTCTCCTCTCCCCTCCTCTACCTGACACGCTCACTCTCTCTTCCTGTATCCTCTGTGTCCTTCTCCTCTCCCCCTCCTCTACCTGACACGCTCACTCTCTCTTCCTGTATCCTCTGTGTCCTTCTCCTCTCCCCATCCTCTACCTGACACGCTCACTCTCTCTTCCTGTATCCTCTGTGTCCTTCTCCTCTCCCCCTCCTCTACCTGACACGCTCACTCTCTCTTCCTGTATCCTCTGTGTCCTTCTCCTCTCCCCTCCTCTACCTGACACGCTCACTCTCTCTTCCTGTATCCTCTGTGTCCTTCTCCTCTCCCCCTCCTCTACCTGACACGCTCACTCTCTCTTCCTGTATCCTCTGTGTCCTTCTCCTCTCCCCCTCCTCTACCTGACACGCTCACTCTCTCTTCCTGTATCCTCTGTGTCCTTCTCCTCTCCCCCCTCCTCTACCTGACACGCTCACTCTCTCTTCCTGTATCCTCTGTGTCCTTCTTCTCTCCCCCTCCTCTACCTGACACGCTCACTCTCTCTTCCTGTATCCTCGGTGTCCTTCTCCTCTCCCCCTCCTCTACCTGACACGCTCACTCTCTCTTCCTGTATCCTCTGTGTCCTTCTCCTCTCCCCCTCCTCTACCTGACACGCTCACTCTCTCTTCCTGTATCCTCTGTGTCCTTCTCCTCTCCCCCTCCTCTACCTGACACGCTCACTCTCTCTTCCTGTATCCTTGGTGTCCTTCTCCTCTCCCCCTCCTCTCTCATTCCCATCCTATCCCGCTCTCTTTTGCGTAATGAACTATTTGGTGTCTGCGTTATTATTATAATCATGCATTCCACAGCACAATTTACTACCCTCCCCACACCTTTCTACCCTCCCTGGTCACCATGGCAATGCCATATTTTCAAGTTGTTTCCATTTTGATATCCCAATTACAGATGTGATCATGGTGGGAAGAGGGGGGCTGAGGAGGATTGCAGATGAAAGCATTGGGGGGAATTACAGAGACTGTGCAGTCATAAATTAGTCATCAATATTATGGATGGGAAGACTATTATGGATGGTATTGTGTGGTGCAGTTGGTAGTGCATGGCACTGGCAATACCGAGGTTGTGGGTTCTATTCCCCTATGGGACCAGTCTGAAAAATGTATGCACACGCTGTATGCACACGCTGTATGCACACGCTGTATGCACACGCTGTATGCACACGCTGTATGCACACTTTCAGTCGCTTTGCATAAGAACGCCTGGTAAATGACTTAAATGTTGGGATGAGTGTCAGAAGCAGAGGATATCTGTGAATATAAACCTTTGGTCATTGCTACCTCACACCTGCTCCACTGTCGGGGGCTAGATAGATGATGGAAGTGTTTTGGCCCAGACATAACAGTAGCATCAAATGCCCTGAAGCCATGGTAGAACAGTGGCTGCTTGATGGCCTTCCCTCCTCATTCACACCACACATGGACTGACGTTGAACCACAGCAGACTTCACACCTCTGTGGCACTGTGCCAGTCTCAGCTCTTCCCCATGTGTCTTTCTTTCACTTATTATTGTGGTTTCCTCTGTTCTGACCTCCACCATATCTCACCTCCACCGTGTCAGTCTCACCCCAGAGAGAAAAGTCTCACCCAACACCCTCCGAGCTTTTACCATTATATGCGAGGGAACATGGGGTTTATGGCTCACTATGGATGCAGGCCTTCTCTGTGAAACTTGCTGATCCAACCTTATTCCAGCCAACTTCTTCCTTGAATTCACATTAACACAGTGGCAGATAGGGTGTTTTCCTGCTGCTGTTGTGTTGTGGGTCGGCAGCGGGGGGTGTTTGTTTTTTAAGGAACTCAGTCCGACTTACTCGTGGAAGTTGTAATAGTAGAATGCACAAGGTGACATTTCTAAATTGGGTAGTGCATCATCAGTTCCTCTTGTCATGTCAGTCATTTCATACCTTAAAGAGATATTTATATACTAAACAAAAATATAAATGCAACATGCAACAATTTCAAAGATTTTACTGAGGAAATCAGTCAATTGAAATATATTTATCAGGCCCTAATTTATGGATTTCACATGACTGTGAATACAGATGCATCTGTTGGTCCCAGAAAAGTAGGTGCATAGATCAGAAACACTCATTATCTGGTGTGACCACCGTTTAGCTCGTGCAGCACGACACATCTCCTTCGCATAGAGTCGATCAGACTGTTGATTGTGGTCTACGGAACATTTTCCCACTCCTCTTCAATGGCTGTGTGAAGTTGCAGATATTGGTAGGAACTGGACCACACTGTTGTACACATCAATTCAGAGCATCCCAAACATTCTCAATGAGTGACATGTCTGGTGAGTATGCAGGCCATGGATATTTTCAGCTTCCAGGAATTGTGTACAGATCCTTGCAACATGGGGCTGTGCATTATCATGAATGTAGTTTTATTTAACCCTTATTTTACCAGGTAAGTTTACTGAGAACACCTTCTCATTTACAGCAATAACCTGGGGAATAGTTACAGGAGAGGGGATGAATGAGCCAATTGTAAGCTGGAGATGATTAGATGGCCATTATGGTATGAGGGCCAGATTGGGAATTTAGTCAGGACACCGGGGTTAACACCACTACTCTTACAATTTGTCACGCCCTGGTCTAAGTATTTTGTGTTTTTCTTCATGTATTGGGTTAGGCCAGGGTGTGGAATGGGGTTTTTGTATTGTGGTGTGTTTTGTCTTGGGGTTTTGGTGTGTATGTATTGGGATTGTAGCTAGTGGGGTGTTCTAGATAAGTCTATGGCTGTCTGGAGTGGTTCTCAATCAGAGGCAGGTGTTTATCGTTGTCTCTGATTGGGAACCATATTTAGGCAGCCATATTCTTTGAGTTTGTCGTGGGTGATTGTCCTTAGTGTCCTTGTTCCTGTCTATGTGTTAGGTTACACAAGTATAGGCTGTTTCGGTTTTCGTTACGTTTATTGTTTTTGTTAGTGTTTGTTATTTGATTCGTGTTTTACGTTCGTTATTAAACATGGATCGCAATCTACACGCTGCATTTTGGTCCGACTCTCCTTCACACCTAGAAAACCGTAACAGAATCACCCACCACCAACGGACCAAGCAGCGTGTCAACAGGCAGGAGCAGCCCAAAGAGGAGATGCGCTATAAGGATTTCTGGACATGGGAGGAAATCCTAAACGGAGAAGGACCCTGGGCTCAGCCTGGAGAATATCGCCGCCCCAAAGAAGAACTGGAGGCGGTGAAAGCGGAGAGGCGCCGGTATGAGGAGGCAGCACGGCGACTCGGAAGGAAGCCTGAGAGTCAGCCCCAAATATTTATTGGGGGGGGGGCTCAGGGAGAGTGTGGCAGAGTCAGGAGTCAGACCTGAGCCAACTCTCCCTGTTTATCGTGAGGAGCCAAGGAGGAGACCAGAACCAGAGCCGGTGTTGGAGGTGAGCGAAACAGAGACTGTGAAGGAGTTAATGGGGAAATTGGAGGAGAGAGAAATGAGGGAGTTGCTGTGTTGGTGCTTTTTGCATGGAATTCGCCCGACGGAACGTGTCGGGATTTGATGGCACCTGGGTTAGCGCTCCATACTCGTCCTGAGGTGCGTGTTAGTCGGCTGGTGAAGTTGGTGCCAGCCTCACGCACCAGGCCTCCTGTGCACATCCCTAGCCTTGCACGTCCTGTGCCAGCACTGCTCTCAAGATCTCCAGTACGCCTTCACGGTTTAGCCCATCCTGTGCCACCTCCACACTCCAGCCCTCCGGTAGCAGCTCCCCGCACCAGGCTTCCTGTGCGTGTCCTCGGTCCAGTACCACCAGTACCAGCACCACGCATCAGGCCTACAGTGCGCCTCGCCTCTCCTGCGCTGTCGGAGTCTCCCGCCTCTCCAGCGCTGTCGGAACCTTTCTCCTCTCCTGCGCTGCCGGAGTCTCCCGCCTGTTCAGCGCTGCCAGAGCCTTCCTCCTCTACAGCGCTGCTGGAGTCTCCTGCCTGTTCGGAGCAGCCAGAGCTGCCAGCCTGCATGGAGCAGCCAGAGCTGCCAGTCTGCATGGAGCAGCCAGAGCTGCCAGTCTGCATGGAGCAGCCAGAGCTGCCAGTCTGCATGGAGCAGCCAGAGCTGTCAGTCTGCATGGAGCAGCCAGAGCTTGTCAGTCTGCATGGAGCAGCCAGAGATGTCAGTCTGCATGGAGCAGCCAGAGATGTCAGTCTGCATGGAGCAGCCAGAGCAGTCAGTCTGCATGAAGCAGCCCGAGATGCCAGTCTGCATGGAGCAGCCAGAGCCGTCAGTCTGCATGAAGCAGCCCGAGCTGCCAGTCTGCAAGGAGCTGCCAGTCTGCACGGAGCTGTCAGTCTGCACGGAGCTGTCAGTCTGCAAGGAGCTGCCAGTCTGTAAGGAGCTGCCAGTCTGCAAGGAGCTGCCAGTCTGCACGGAGCCGCCAGAGCTGCCAATCTGTAAGAAGCCGCCAGAGCTGTCAGCCTACATGGAGCAGCCAGAGCGGCCAGTCAGCATGGAGCAGCCAGAGCCGCCAGTCAGCATGGAGCAGCCAGATCTTTCAGTCTGCCAGGATCTGCCAGTCAGCCAGACTCTTCCAGATCTGCCAGTCAGCCAGACTCTTCCAGATCTGCCAGTCAGCCAGACTCTTCCAGATCTGCCAGTCAGCCAGACTCTTCCAGATCCGCCAGTCAGCCAGACTCTTCCAGATCCGCCAGTCAGCCAGACTCTTCCAGATCCGCCAGTCAGCCAGACTCTTCCAGATCCGCCAGTCAGCCAGACTCTTCCAGATCCGCCAGTCAGCCAGACTCTTCCAGATCCGCCAGTCCGCCAGACTCTTCCAGATCCGCCAGTCAGCCAGACTCTTCCAGATCTGCCAGTCAGCCAGACTCTTCCAGATCTGCCAGTCAGCCAGACTCTTCCAGATCTGCCAGTCAACCAGACTCTTCCAGATCTGCCAGTCAACCAGACTCTTCCAGATCCGCCAGTCAGCCGGGATCTGCCAGAACTGCCAGTCGGCCGGGATCCGCCAGTCGGCCAGGATCTGCCAGTCAGCCAGGATCTGCAGAAACCACCAGTCAGCCAGGATCTGGTAGATCTACCTACCTGCCTGAGCTTCCTCTCACTCCCGAGCTTCCTCTCACTCCCGAGCTTCCTCTCACTCCCGAGCTTCCTCTCACTCCCGAGCTTTCTCTCACTCCCGAGCTTCCCCTCAGTCCCGAGCTGTCCTTCAGTCCCGATCTGCTCCTCAGTCCAGTGGGGTTCTGGGTGAGGACTACTAGGCCATGGTCGGCGGCGAGGGTGGACTATCCAGGGACGCGAGGAGAGGGGACTAAGACATTGACTGAGTGGGTTCCACGTCCCGTGCCGGAGCCGCCACCATGGACAGACGCCCACCCGGACCCTCCCTATTGTTTTGAGGTGCGTTCGGGAGTCCGCACCTTAGGGGGGTTCTGTCACGCCCTGGTCTAAGTATTTTGTGTTTTTCTTCATGTATTGGGTCAGGCCAGGGTGTGGAATGGGGTTTTTGTATTGTGGTGTGTTTTGTCTTGTGGTTTTGGTGTGTATGTATCGGGATTGTAGCTAGTGGGGTTATCTAGCAAAGTCTATGGCTGTCTGGAGTGGTTCTCAATCAGAGGCAGGTGTTTATCATTGTCTCTGATTGGGAACCATATTTAGGCAGCCATATTCTTTGAGTTTGTCGTGGGTGATTGTCCTTAGTGTCCTTGTTCCTGTCTATGTGTTAGGTTACACAAGTATAGGCTGTTTCGGTTTTCGTTACGTTTATTGTAGTAATGTTCGAGTCACTCAAATATCACCTGAATACATATTAGACATGGCAAAATATATAAAATTTCAAGAAAATTTGCTTTAAAACTGCAACATTTTCTCTGGACCCCATGACAAAATGTGTAGAATTGCAGGAAATAAGCTTTAAACCTGCAATCAAAATGTCTCTCCGCTAACAAGGTTTGTGTCATGAACAGTGCTTGTGCCCATTGAAGTACTGTACACGTGGCATACGCGGGATGTTGGCCAGAGTGAAACGTTTTGGAACCCCTGTAGTGTCTGAACGGAATCGTGCCCGGGAGTGTGTGTCACAGGATACCATGTGCTTACAGCCGTAAGACGGGCCCGGGATTAAAGCCCAGTCAGACCTGACCCCATTAAGCACATTCCTTTGACCCAGTTTATCCACGGGCCGAGGCTTTTTTTGGGCCACCTTGAACTCAAGAGCACAACCGAGTACGTTTCTCACTGCAACACACAGCTGCCTACACCATCTGCACAATGAGCATAGTAGGTAGAGGCAGGTAGCCTAGTGGTGAATAATCTGTCGATGTGCTCTTGAGCAAGGCACTTAACCCTAATTACTCATTTATGTCGATCTGGAGAAGTGACTTCTAAATGCCAAAAATGTAGGTATGGTTGTGTGCATACCGCTCATATAATATTATTTGTTTAGTTATTTAACCAGGCAAGTCAGTTAAGAACAAATTCTTATTTACAATGATGGCCTGTCCCAGCTGAACCCTAACGACGTTGGGCCAATTGTGCACAGCCCACGGTACCCCCAATCACAGCCAGTGGTGATACAGCCTGGAATTGTACCAGGGTCTGTAGTGACACCTCTAGCACTGAGATGCAGCACCTTAGACCACTGTGCCACTCGGGAGCCCATTTGTGACATATAAGTGTTTCGTATAAAGTACAGAGCAAATAGCTCAATTCAACACCATTGCTTATAATTCCTTTATTATAAACAGTCGATTTATAAGATTATTATCACATTTAGCAAGGTACATTAACTTACATTACAGCATTTTCTGTGTAGGACAAGGAGTTTTAACTCACCTAATGCCTCAAGAGGAAATGCCTGAGAGATATGTATATAAAAACATTTGTAGAACATTACAAACCATGAAGAAATTAATAAAAAAATAACTTAGAACACAGGAAATGTCCGTTGTGTGTCCTGCAGACCAATTCCATAATAAAGGCCAATCATAGTATAGCAAATGTGTATCATAATAAGCATTGTTTATACTTTCAGACACGTAGTTTAGACCTAATTAATTCTCAAGCTTTCTCGTTCTCAGCCTGCACTGGCAGTCTTTCGCTGCTACTAATTCTTTTCCAACATGGGTCTTCCAGATCATTTACATAAGAAAAGGACCAACCGCTCCATAACTTTAATGAAGTCACTGCCGAGGAAATAACAGGCCAATCCACAATGCGGCTTCCTGCGACTCTGCATGGAGATCGGGCATTTGCATGGGAATGACATGAAACCAACAACATTCAGGTTTCTTTTCCATGGATATTGTAGTAGCCTGTATTTATTTATTTTTTATATAACTAGGCAAGTCAGATAAGAACATATTCTTATTTTACAATGACGTCCTACCCCGGCCAAACCCTAACGACGCTGGGTCAATTGTGCGCCCCCCTATGGCACTCCCGGTGACGGCCGGTTGTGATACAGCCTGGAATCGAATCAGGGTCTGTAGTGACGCCTCTTGCACTGAGATGCAGTGCCTTAGAACGCTGCGCCACTCGGGAGGCCGAGTATGTATTTCTTACAGAGCAGACTGGAATGAAACTAAATATCATAAAAGAGAACACTGCAAAGTATATCAAAAACCTGTTGGCTATTTCAATTTGTGTGTCATGAATGAAACATGATAACTCTCTGGTATGAACAATATCACTCCCGGCACTTAGGCTACCGAAGCTCGCAACAACGAAAAGGAAGTAACAGCTCTCCCCTCTTATATACACAATTGCAAAAAATATCACAAAAATGGGTCGGGCGAATGCGTTGATTTTCATATTATTTTGACTTACAGCTCGAATTGACCTATGGTTGGCCGAAACTGTGTGCGTGGAGGCGGGCGTAAGCAGTCAGTGTGTGTTAGTGCAATCGGCTCTGAATGTGTTGAAATATCCCTAGTGAGAGGTTACTGAGTGGACGGGGATAAGTGCATAACTTTTTGTTTCTAGTTTATTTTTCTTGAGAGTGATTTCTCGTAAAAAAAAATATTTCAGCTCTGTGATTTGTACATCGTTCTACATCATTGGGAACAGCCTAAAGACAAGGGCAGAGACACGCAGTTGTTCCCGACCAGCTATCCACTTAATTTTTGGGGAGGAATTTACAGAAATATCAATACAATTTTGGATCTGGTCGTTTGTAAAGAAACAAACAGAACACAGCAGTAACATGATTTTCATTCATCTCGACAATTGAGTTTTTTGCAAGTGCCTTGACTGCAGACATCGAATTGAGAGGAGATTTGGGAGTAGTCGTCGAGGGTTCATGGACAAAGAGTGGAACGAATACAGCCAATGATACGATAAGTTTTATCTACATGCGTCCCCCTTCTTGAATGTGACAGGGGGGACATGGGACAAGATGATAGGACAACTCCGCTATATAATTGTATAGCCACTATATGCAATATGTTCTAGTGCTATAAAGCAACGTTTTTCTTAGTATGAAAGTTAATACTTTATTGACTATTCTAGATTTTTAAAAAACTGGTGTTTTTTTATTTGTATCGACTTATTCCATGAGACATTGACTTCCCACCGTCAGTCAGTCAAAGCGAGGTTTTCCTTGTAATATTGTGAACACATTTTTTTTCCACTCCTTCCCCAGTGAAACTGGTGTTTGAACTGTTGTCCGTGTCAGATGTGGTCAGTGTTGCGGCCAATGGGTACACGGCCCAGTTGACGGTGCCAGTAAATCACCAGTTTAACCTTTTTGACACACACAACCGAAGGAGTTCGTTTATATTACGGATATTCTGGATGCCATTATGGAGTTCATATCCAGTCGCATTGCCCCACTTTGGCTGGTCCTGCTGGAGTGTTTGCTTCTGTCGACAGCAGAGGAAGGTAGGTCGGATTGGTTCATATGACCTCCTCTACACCGTTCTCAATTAAAAGGCTTCATGTACTGCTTATTGTCGGCGAAACATGTACTGTGGCGTTATTAGGCCACCTAATAGCTTATTGAAAATATGATTTAGTCCAATTTTTCCTTCAACTTCAGATTGTTGTTACATTGAAACAGCATCACATATTACATTGTAACAAATGCACTGTTACGTTGTAACAGCCGCACGTGCTTGTTACAATGTAACATGCTGGTTGTAAATCATCATGATGGTTAATCAATCCTACACTCCTAAGTTTTTACTGTGTCATATTTTTATTTGTATGAAGAATCATAAGCCTCCACTATCTAACTATTGCAATTAAACTCTGAGACTTCGCCAATATTTAAGATTCACTTGTTGCACGTGTCTTTATATACTACTACTTTATATACTACTATATATATATATATCAGTACACACTACCAATCAAAAGTTTTAGAACACCTACTCATTCAAGGGTTTGTCTTTATTTGTACTATTTTCTACATTGTACAATAATAGTGAAGACATCAAAACTATGAAATAACACAAATGGAATAATGTAGGAACCAAAAAAGTGTTAAACAAATCTAAATATATTTGAGATTTGAGATTCTTCAAAGTAGCCAACCATTGCCATGATGACAGATTTGCACACTGGCATTCTCTCAACCAGCTTCATGAGGTAGTCACCTGGATTGCATTTCAATTAACAGGTGTGCCTTGTTAAAAGTTAATTTGTGGAATTTATTTCCTTAATGAGTTTGAGCAAATCAGTTGTGTTGTGTCAAGGTAGGGGTGGTATACAAAAGATAGCTCTAGTTGGTAAAAGACCAAGTCCATATTATGGCAAGAACAGCTCAAATAAGCAAAGAGAAATGACAGTCCTTCATACTTTAAGTCATGAAGGTCAGTCAATATGGAACATTTCATTAACTTTGAAAGTTTATTCAAGTATAGTCGAAAAACGATCAAGTCCTATGATGAAACTGTCTCTCATGAGGACCGCCACAGGAAAGGAAGACCCAGAGTTACCTCTGCTGCAGAGGATACGTTCATTAGAGTTACCAGCCCTAAGAAATGCACCTCACATCTCAACATCAACTGTTTAGTGACTGCATGAATCAGACCTTCATGGTCGAATTGCTGCAAAGAAACCACTACTAAAGGACACCAATAAGAATAATATACTTGCTTGGGCCAAGAAACATGAGCAATGGACATTAAACCAGTGGAAATCTGTCCTTTGGTCTGATGAGTCCAAATTTGAGATTTTTGGTTCCAACCGCAGTGTCTTTGTGAGACACAGAGTAGGTGAACGGATGATCTCCACATGTCTGGTTCCCACCGTGAAGCATGGAGGAGGAGGTGTGATGGTTTGGGGGTGCTTTGCTGGTGACACTGTCAGTGATTTATTTAGAATTCAAAGCACACTTAACCAGCATGGCTACCACAGCATTCTGCAGCGATACGCGATCACATCTGGTTTGCACTTAGTGGGACTATTATTTGTTTTTCAACAGGATAATGATCCAACACACCTCCAGGCTGTGTAAGGGCTATTTGACCAAAAAGGCTAGTAATGGAGTGCTGCATCAAATGACTGGGCCTCCACAATCACCCGACCTCAACCCAATTGACATGGTTTGGGATGAGTTGGACCGCAGAGTGAAGGAAAAGCAGACAACACGTGCTCAGTATATGTGGGAACTCCTTCAAAACTGTTGGAAAAGCGTTCCAGGAGAAGCTGGTTGAGAGAATGTGTGCAAGCAGTTATCAAGGCAAACTGTGGCTACTTTGAAGAATGTCAAATCTAAACCATATTTTGATTTGTTTAACACTTTTTTGGTTACTACATTATTCAATGTGTTATTTCATAGTTTTGATGTCTTCACTATTATTCTACAATGTAGAAAATAGTACAAATAAAGAAAATCTGTTGTATGTATATGTGTTGAAAATTTTGACTGTTACTGGAAATATATATTTATGTATATACAGTTTTAGTCAGAAGTTTACAAACACTTAGGTTGGAGTCATTAAAACTGTTTTTTCAACCACTCCACAAATTTCTTGTTAACAAACTATAGTTTTGGCTAGTCAGTTAGGACATCTACTTTGTGCATGACACAAGTCATTGTTCCAACAATTGTTTACAGACAGATTATTTCACTTATAATTCACTGTATCACAATTCTAGTGGGTCAGAAGTTTACATACACTAAGTTGACTGTGCCTTTAAACAGCTTGGAAAATTCCAGAAAATGATGTCATGGCTTTAGAAGCTTCTGATAGGCTAATTGACATCATTTGAGTCAATTGGAGGTGTACCTGTGGATGTATTTCAAGGCCTACCTTCAAACTTAGTGCCTCTTTGCTTGACATCATGGGAAAATCAAAAGAAATCAGCCAAGACTGGTTCATCCTTGGAAGCAATTTCCAAACACCTGAAGATATCACGTTCATCTGTACAAACAATAGCACACAAGTATAAACACCATGGGACCACGCAGCCGTCATACCGCTCAAGAAGGAGACGCGTTCTGTCTCCTAGAAATGAACATACTTTGGTGTGAAAAGTGCAAATCAATCCCAGAATAACAGCAAAGGACCGTGTGAAGATGCTGGAGAAAACAGGTACAAAAGTATCTATAACCACAGTAAACAGAGTCCTATATTGACATAACCTGAAAGGTCGATCAGCAAGGGAGAAGCCACTGCTCCAAAACCGCCAGAAAACAGCCAGACTACGGTTTTCAACTGCACATGGGGACAAAGATCGTACTTTTTTGAGAAATGTCCTCTGGTCTGATGAAATGACAATAGGACTGTTTGGCCATAATGACCATCGTAATGTTTGGAGGAAAAAGGGGGAGGCTTGCCGAAGAACACCATCCCAACCGTGAAGCACGGGGGTGGTAACATCATGTTGTGGGGGTGCTTTGCTGCAGGAGGGACTGGTGCACTTCACATAATAGATGGCATCACGAGGTAGGAAAATTAGGTGGATATATTGAAGCAACATCTCAAGACATCAGTCAGGAAGTTAAAGCTTGGTCACAAATGGTTCTTTCAAATGGACAATGACCCCAAGCATACTTCCAAAGTTGTGGCAAAATGGCTGAAGGACAACAAAGTCAAGGTATTGGAGTGGCCAACACAAATCCCTGACCTAAATCCTATAGAAAATGTGTGGGCAGAACTGAAGAAGCGTGTGCGAGCAAGGAGGCCTACAAACCTGACTCAGATACACCAGCTCTGTCAGGAGGAATGGGCCAAAATTCACACAACTTATTGTGGGAAGCTTGTGGAAGGCTACCTGAAACATTTGACCCAAGTTAAACAATTTAAAGACAATGCTACCAAATACTAATTGAGTGAATGTAAACTTCTGACCCACTGGGAATGTGATGAAAGAAATAAAAGCTGAACTAAATAATTCTCTCTACTATTCTGACATTTCACGTTCTTAAAATAAAGTTGTGATTCTAACTGACCTAAAACAGGTAATTTTTATTAGGATTAAATGTCAGAAATTGTGAAAAACTGAGTTTAAATATATGTGGCTAAGGTGTATGTAAACTTCTGACTTCAACTGTATATACACTACCGTTCAAAAGTTTGGGGTCACTTAGAAATGTCCTTGAATTTGAAAGAAAAGCAAAATTTTTGTCCATTAAAAGAACATCAAATTGATCAGAAATACATTGTAGACATTGTTAACATTGTAAATTCCTATTGCAGCTAGAAAGGGCTGTAATTCTTATGGCGTACAAAGGCCCATTATCAGAAACCATCACCCCTGTGTTCCAATGGCACATTGTGTTAGCTAATCCAAGTTTATCACTTTAAAAGACTAATTGATCATTAGAAAACCCTTTTGCAATTATGTTAGCACAGCTGAAAGCTGTTGTCCTGTTTAAAGAAGCAATAAAGCTGGCCTTCTTTAGACTAGTTGAGTATCTGAAGCATCAGCATTTGTGGGTTTGATTACACAAAAGGGCCAGAAACAAAGAACTTTCTTCTGGAACACATCTGTCTAGTCTTGTTCTGAGAAATGAAGGCTATTCCATGTGAGAAATTGCCAAGAAACTGAAGATCTCATACAATGCTGTGTACTACTCCCTTCACAGAACAGATCAAACTGGCTCTAACCAGAATAGAAAGAGGACTGAGAAGCTCCGGTGCATAACTGAGCAAGAGGACAAGTACATTAGAGTGTCTAGTTTGAGAAACAGACGGCTCACAATTCCTCAACTGGCAGCTTCATTAAATAGTACCTGCAAAGCACCAGTCCCAACATCAACAGTGAAGAGGCAACTCCGGGATGCATGGAATAGCATTCATTTCTCAGAACAAAAATAGACTGACAAGTTTCAGAAGAAACTTCTTTGTTTCTGGCCATTTTGAGCGTGTAATCGAACATCTAGTCTAAAGAAGGCCAGCTTTATTGCTTCTTTAATTAGCACAACAGTTTTCAGCTGTGCTAACATAATTGCAAAAGGGTTTTCTAATGATCAAATAGCCTTTTAAAGCGATAAACCTGGATTAGCTAACACAACGTGCCATTGGAACACAGGAGTGATGGTTGCTGATAATGGGCCTCTGTACGCCTATGTAGATATTCCATTAAAAATCAGTAGTTTCCAGCTACAACAGTCATTAACAACATTAACAACGTCTACACTGTATTTCTGATCAATTCAATGTTATTTTAATGGACCAAAAATGTGCTTTTCTTTAAAAAACTAGGACATTTCTATGTAACCCCAAACTTTTGAACAGTAGTGTGTGTATATATATATATATAAATATGTATGTATATATTTGTATGTCTTTTAAAAACAGTCTAAGACAACATACCTACATGGATTCATTAAAGATAGAGAGGTGATAATAAATTAGGTGTGTGTGTGTGTGTGTGTATGTGTGTGTGTGGTTGTGTGTGTGCACATTGTTGAATTTGTGCTTGTCTGTGTGTGTGGGAGCATGTGCGTTTTGGAAAGGTGACCCCGCCAGTCCACAGCCTGTATATATGCACCCTGCCCAGTTCTGTGGTGTTCCACTACCAATCAATCCTGAACGGCATGGCTCCGATTAGTTCCACACTGCATGCTGAAATGGAGACACCTGGTCCCTTCTATCTACAAACAATTAACATGGTGCTGTTTGACAGGCATCGATAACACCCGAGCACGGCTATGGCATTACAGTAGACTTGAAGGGATTAGTTTGGTATGCCTACTACAAGGTCACTAATTAGCCACAGTAACACCACAATCAATTCATGATTATGTTTCATTTAAAAAATGTCAGTTCAGGTCATTTTAGAGGTCTTGTTGTTCCCTGCCTCAATACGTTTTTGAACTATTACGATTCACTCTGCATCTTAGCCCACAACGATACTCTGTAGGCTTTGCTTCACTTACCGTTGAGAAGAGTTTTGAGGATCTAGGCTTAGACTGTAGAAAACCCACCTCTAACATCTGCTCTCTACTTTCCTTCTCGACTCACAACAGAAGGAGTAGAAAGAGAATCCGTGAGCTGGGAGTTAGGCTAATCTATTGAATGTGACCTCTTTCCCTTAACTGTGTTAGGGTTTGAACAAACAGGGTAAAAACTGAAACGGGCGACTAGAAAAAGCTCAAACCAAGTTTATTCAACACACTGGGTGCCTCAGCTGCAAGCACAACTTATAAGTCACACTAACACATATTTATACTTTCCGACTATTTTTTATTTGAACCTTTACTTAACTAGTGACAGCCTTCCCTGGACAAACCCTCACCCAATTGTGCTCCACCCTATGGGAATTCCAATCACGGCAGGATGTGGTACAGCCTGGAATCAAACCAGGGTCTGTAGTGACGCCTCTAGCACTGAGATGCGGTGCCTTAGACCACTACGCCACTTGGGACTAGGCGGAGTCTTCTCCTTGCATGTCTAAGATAAACAATCCTTCTCTGTTGCTAGGCAGAAACTCAGTTGGTTCCTCTTACTGGTATTGTCCAGGACCCTCATGGGCATGGAAGTGAGTGTGTATGGGACATGACTGTAGTCTGATGGTCTTCGGTATGGCCCCCCTCCCAGCAGTGTCTTCTCTCTTCAACTGTTGACATTCTTTAGAGTTGATTGAGTTCTACATCCCTCATTGTCCTAGTTCCACAGCAACTTGCCTGCCCTATCAGCAACTGAAACTAGACTGTTGCTCTTGGCCTCTTTCCTTAGAAATATGAATATTCAGCAATAACATGTTTGAACAGAATATGACCTTTCGTCACTTTCCCTTGTCTTACTTAATAACTTTCCATACACAGAGTTCCTATTCACCCTTCATTGACCCCAGCATATACATTCCTTATACATGTAAAGTCATCAATAAGTTGTAGCATGGTAACATGAATAGGTATATTTCAAGCCAGAATCCAACAACTGTTAAAGATATATATATATATAAAATAATATTCAAACAGCATGTGATCATTTTTTAAGCGTTACATGCATGTGGTCCCTGCAGGGCTGTGAAGGTATTAAAAAGGGCAATGCTGGTAATTATCCATTTGGCCAAGTTAAGCTAGGCGTCCGTGGGGTACACTGGATTCGGTCCACAGGGTAAAATCCTCAAAAGGGCCCTAAACCTTCTGAGATTAGTGTGTGTGTGCGTGTGTGTGTGCGTGCGTGTGTGTGTGTAAATGATTAAACAAAGGTTGATCCCGGCGCATATCGTATAACAGATATTTAGTGGTCTTTGTTGAGAAGAGTTTGAAGAAAAAACAGACTTCCATCCCAGTGAGCCATTGAGCCAGTGAGCCTTCACAATCAGCCTCCATGATGAGCTAAACCTCAAAAAGACACCATCCTCTCTGTTGCTTTTCCTCCACCTCCTCTTTTCTCTCATCACCCCCTCGCTCTTTCTCTCTCTTCATACCTTCTCTGTGGATAGAGCGCCGCGATGAGTGACATTCTGCTTCACAGCCCATAAACTCAGTGTCTAAAACCAGCAAACGCTGAAAGAATGTTTTTTATTCAGAATACAAGAGGCCCTATGTGAAAGAGTTAGGGCCTCGTCGCCCCTCCCCTGCACTCTTTTATTTTGTTACTCTTTCCATCGCCCCTCTCTCTGCTGTGTGAGCGTGTCAGTGCAGTCAGGACTTGCCGACTGTCTCCCCTGCCGCGGAAATGCGGATCTCTTCCCAGAAATCCTATTAAATGGAACCGATTTTTATAAGAAAAGGATTTGCATTTTAAGCAATCCTCCCCCCTCACTGACACCCCCAGACATCATCCTCTGTGGCTTAATCCCACGATTAGCCCCTTGAAGAGTTAAACAGGCATCCGAGTGACGCAGCTGTAATCTACAGGCCAATCGGCCTCTACTCCAGAAACACTTGTTCTCTCTCTCTCTCTCTCTCTCTCTCTCTCTCTCTCTCTCTTCACTCTCTCTCTCTCTCTCTCTCTCTCTTCTGTTTCTTCACTCTGTTTCTTCACTCTCTCTCTCTCTCTCTCTTTCTCTTCACTCTCTCTCTCTTCTGTTTCTTCACTCTCTCTCTCTCTCTCTCTCTCTCTTTTCTGTTTCTTCACTCTCTCTCTCTCTCTCTCTCTCTCTTTCTGTTTCTTCTCTCTCTCTCTCTCTCTCTCTTTCTCTCTTTTCTGTTTCTTCACTCTCTCTCTCACTCTCTCTCTCTGATGAAGTTGCCTCTGCAGACTGTGGCCTCGTCCTAGGCAGATTTTTCTGAGTGGGTATGGGTTGGTTATCAATGATATTTTAGTCATAAATGAGATGTGATAGACATGGAAATGTGTCTGGTGGACGGCAGTCTGGTGGATGGCAGTCTGGTGGACGGCAGTCTGGTGGAAGGCAGTCTGGTGGACGGTAGTCTGGTGGACGGTAGTCTGGTGGACGGTAGTCTGGTGGACGGTAGTCTGGTGGACGGCAGTCTGGTGGACGGCAGTCTGGTGGAAGGCAGTCTGGTGGACGGCAGTCTGGTGGACGGTAGTCTGGTGGAAGGTAGTCTGGTGGACGGCAGTCTGGTGGACGGCAGTCTGGTGGACGGCAGTCTGGTGGACGGCAGTCTGGTGGACGGCAATCTGGTGGACGGCAGTCTGGTGGATGGCAGTCTGGTGGAAGGTAGTCTGGTGGACGGTAGTCTGGTGGACGGCAGTCTGGTGGAAGGCAGTCTGGTGGACGGCAGTCTGGTGGAAGGTAGTCTGGTGGACGGTAGTCTGGTGGAAGGTAGTCTGGTGGACGGTAGTCTGGTGGACGGTAGTCTGGTGGACGGCAGTCTGGTGGACGGCAGTCTGGTGGAAGGTAGTCTGGTGGAAGGTAGTCTGGTGGACGGTAGTCTGGTGGACGGTAGTCTGGTGGACGGCAGTCTGGTGGACGGTAGTCTGGTGGACGGCAGTCTGGTGGACGGCAGTCTGGTGGACGGCAGTCGGGTTGATGATGGGAATGAAACAGCCACCCAGCCCACCACCACCACCCCTCCAAGCCATGCATCAATGTCAGTGACACGCTGACAGGCTGGCATGGGGCGAGGCAGGCGACCCTAGTGCTCTCCCCTGCTCCTCCACCCACATGCCACTCACTGTGAGAGGGAGCACACAGAGGAGAGGGAATGAGGCCACAGCCTATCAAATAGGACAGAGCAAGAGAATGACTCTTATGGAGAGGGTCATTTCTGTCAGAGGGTGTCGAGGAGAGACTGTTATCATGTCAAGTAGAAATTAGAAATGGGCTGACAAAAAGTGAGAGGGTGTGTGTGTGTTTTAATGTGTGTGTGCAGTAGGTTCCCAACCTTTTCCAGTTACTGTACCACCAATTTAATTTTGCTCTGCCCGGAGTACCCCTGAAGTACCCACTCATGTACATTATACCAGTAAGCCTATGGTCTCATGAGTCTTCTCAAGTACTCAAGTCCTAATATCCCTGGTTGGGAACCACTGCAGTAGGTGATCTGCACCTGGCTGTGAGACAGAGGTGTGCTGTGTGCTGTGATTCATACAAACACTCACACACACACAGAGCATACACATTACATGTTCACACTAGTAATTTCATCCATCATCATACAAGGTTTCATACAAGGTCTTATTTCAATTTGGAACCTAAAAACCTTCCAAAAGTGTTTAGCTCTTCAAACCCCCCTGTCTTATTAAGCCTCTAAGAACAGAGAACATTGGAAGGAAGATCTTGAGCTCTAGGAGGAGGTGTCAAATGAAAGAGGAGACCCATGGAAGTACTCTGTTGTATCAGGGCTTGGATGTGCAGATCTTTGAATGGTTTATTTAGCCTGAGTCTGTTGTGCCATTCAGACTGACTGTCCTCCAGCGTCAAGCTGTCCACCTCCCACTGCGGATTAGTCACTGTGTGTGTGTGTGTGTGTGTGTGTGTGTGTGTGTGTGTGTGTGTGTGTGTGTGTGTGTGTGTGTGTGTGTGTGTGTGTGTGTGTGTGTGTGCGTGTGCGTGCGTGTGTGTGCGCGTGCGTGCGTGTGTGTGTGTGTGTGTGCGCGTGTGTGTGTGTGTGTGTGTGTGCGCGTGTGTGTGTGTGTGTGAGGTATATCTGCATGTTTTCTCTTGTGAAAATATCTATATATAGTTGTAATACAGTTTGTATTACTCTATAACCAATGAGGACCCCAACGTTGATATGGTTAGTATGGCAGACGTTAGCGAGTGGAACCTGACAGTAGATGTTGGTCATATTATTTCTGCAGTCGATGTGTGTACTTTTGCGTCAGAGCACATTTGAGTGCGTATGTAGAAGTGTGTGCGAGAGCTGACCTTTTCTTTAGTTTATGTCTCGGTATTTAGTGTGCTGGAGAATCTCCCAGTCGGTCTGACATGGAGATACATACAAACCATTTTCTGTACAGAGTTTCTTATAAGGATGAGACTTGAGTGATGGGTGGGGGGAGAAATGGGTCAAGATTGAACAACAGATCCACAAAAAGGAAAAGAACCACTAAAACACACGACAGTCAACATGCTGAAAGCATATGGAGATTGTACACACTTTGGAAACAATCCTGTGTGTCCCCTTCAACACACCATGATAATCGTGAACTACTCTTTATAAACTTGTTATAAACCCTTATAAACATAATGAGTTATCTCTGTCATGGTTGTTACCATTGAGTCCCTATCAGTTGAACAGAAACAATTACAGAGAAACAAGGATCCCTTTGATTTGAGGTTGACTTAATCCTAAACCCTTTGTTCAAAACATCAACAGTGACTCTGGTTTAGTTACGATGCCTATCAAACCATGCCAACTGTACCACTGTCTTTCTCAGTAGTCGGTGAGGCTCCTTGATCATGTAGAAAGCTGTTCCACTGTGTGTCTCTCTCTAGGGAAGGGAGGGAGCTTCTTTGTTCCACTCCAGCTCTCCTTAATTGGTCTTTTATGAAGTTTAATCTCACCCATAGCTCAGTGTCTTTTGTTAGCCAGGGAGGGAGATGTGGGAAGTCATCTGGACTCTTTCAGATCCCCCCTTTGGTGTGAGATTAGCTACAGAACTAAAATCCAACCAGGGAGAAGAAAAACCCCAGAACATTACTTCTGTCAACTCTTGAACAATCTCAGCAATTAGCTCACTGCAACGTGACATAAATGTTGAGTTAAAGCTGCAATATGTAACCTTTTGGGTGACCCGACCAAATTCACATAGAAATTGGAGTTATACTTCTGTTATTCTCATTGAACGCAAGTCTAAGAAGCGGTAGATCTGTTCTATGTGCGCTATTTCTATGCTTCACATTCATAAATGTAGTTTTGCGTCTTTTACTTTAGGTTTTGCAAAATATAATGAACAGTGGTTTAGATGGTACATTGATTCTCTACACTATACTTGCTTGTTTTGTCACATAAACTGAAATAAGGCAAACTATTCGAATTTTAGCAACCAGGAAATGGCAGAGCAATTTCTGCATAGTGCACCTTCAATATTTTCCAACGTTCTGCAGACAACAGTCTATGAATGTTTAAAACTGTTGTCTGTTGTGTGGAAATTCTGCTGTTTCTACTTGAATAAGTTCTGCTGTGGCACAGACATTTCAGCCACCATATTACAACGTTACCCACCATTCCAGGCATTGAGTCAATTGTAACTTGCACATTTCTGAGCCCAAATGAATGCCAGACATGTAGGGTAGGTTTAATACACTTAATCCCCACTGCTAAGGTCAGCCATTTTGGTTCACAGCTGTGTTATTCAACTCTGGCTGAACACCCACACAGAATGGACCCTGTCCAGTAGCCAGTAGCCAGCTCCCTACAGTAACTGGGTCAGGTGATGTCCTGGGAGAGGAGAGAACAAGGACAGTAGTACCACCGGGCTGTTTGACATCCCTGAAGAGGAATAGATGAGTTGGAGTAGGAATAAAGGAGGAAAACATCTCTCTCTCTCTCTCTCTCTCTCTCTCTCTCTCTCTCTCACACATGTAGACAGTCACACAGGTCCATGCGCTATCATCTTATGATAAGATTAGAGAGTGAAGTGTTATGTTTTTCTCAGAGGGCCTCTCACTCGGCCTGCTGAATGCACTGTGAGGATGTCAGTCCATCACTCCTCAGCTTCCTTCAGACCAGGAGAGAAGCAGGAAACGGGAAGGAGGGGAGTGGGATTATAGGAGAGGGGGAGACCTAATCTCACAGGCTCAACTCTTTGTCAAACACACATAAACAGACACACATCAGGTTTTGAACATACACTACAGATGTAGGATCTTAATTTGAGCCAGTTTGCTACAGCAGAAGAAAAATCCTGCAGCAACAGGAAATGTGAATAACTATGTGGATTATAATGAATGGACATTTGATGGGGTTGATACATTTTTCATTACGGCAAATTTCTACGTGGAAATTACAAACTTTAAAACCCTTTTAAAAACTCAAATACACTGCAAGTTTCCATTTCCTGCTGTGAAGGACAATTCTCAGCAACAAAAGAGTGATCAAATTAAGATCTTACATCTGTATTGTGATATATGACGCACACTCTTGTGCTTGAAGACACACACACACACACACACACACACACACACACACACACACACACACACACACACACACACACACACACACACACACACACACACACACACACGAAGACTGCAAGGTGGTGTCTTAGTGGCCAAATGCCCTGATAAGCTCCACCAGTCTTTTTTCATCTCTCCTTCTCTGCCTTCATCTGTTTCTGTCTGTTTCTCCCTCCCAGCACTCCCATACATCCTTAACCCAGGTCAGCGCTGTCCAACACTCCTGCACTCTTCTCCCCACCCCTGACTTTCTCTTTCCCTCTCCTCTTAGCATGTTCTTCCATCCTACCCTAACCAGAATCTCTGTTCTCTCCTTCTCAGCCACCTTCCCACTTTATCTCTTCTCTATCTCTCCTCGCTCCTTCTCTCTGTAGGCGTGTAGGGGGTAATTGGCACTCTGGGTTTCCTTAATTAAAGCATGGGTCTAATTGTAGCCAATGCAGAGCGAAGGCTCACAGGCCTATCATTTCCTTATGACACTCCAGAGCAGCCAGAGAAAGAGAGAGAGAGGAAAAGCGAGAAAGTGGAAGGGCAAGTAGCAGAGAGGTAGAGAGGAAAGTGAAGAAGTCGGTCTGTAATTAAGGAGAGGGTTTGTGTTCCAACTCTGAATAGGTTGGGTCATGCAGCAGCTATCATATTCAAGGTCACTTATTTAAAGACTGGAGACGTGGGTTTATTCACCTGCTGTGTGGAGTGGATGGAGTTGGAGTCTTTGGAACAGAGCTGGTAGTATGGTAGGGTTCTTCTACAGTAGGGAGAGCCCTGTCCGGAGTCTTTACTGCTCTCTGAGGTCGTGGAAGGTCCGGAGTCTTTACTGCTCTCTGAGGTGGTGGAAGGTTCAGAGTCTTTACTGCTCTCTGAGGTCGCGGAAGGTTCGGAGTCTTTACTGCTCTCTGAGGTCGTAGAAGGTCAGAAGTCTTTACTGCTCTCTGAGGTGGTGGAAGGTCAGGAGTCTTTACTGCTCTCTGAGGTGGTGGAAGGTCAGGAGTCTTTACTGCTCTCTAGGGTGGTGGAGGATCAGGAGTCTTTACTGCTCTCCGAGGTCGTGGAAGATCCGGAGTCTTTACTGCTCTCTGAGGTGGTGGAAGGTTCAGAGTCTTTACTGCTCTCTGAGGTCGCGGAAGGTTCGGAGTCTTTACTGCTCTCTGAGGTCGTAGAAGGTCAGAAGTCTTTACTGCTCTCTGAGGTGGTGGAAGGTCAGGAGTCTTTACTGCTCTCTGAGGTCGTAGAAGGTCAGAAGTCTTTACTGCTCTCTGAGGTGGTGGAAGGTCAGGAGTCTTTACTGCTCTCTGAGGTGGTGGAAGGTCAGGAGTCTTTACTGCTCTCTGAGGTGGTGGAAGGTCAGGAGTCTTTACTGCTCTCTGAGGTCGTGGAAGGTCAGAAGTCTTTACTGCTCTCTGAGGTGGTGGAAGGTCAGGAGCCTTTACTGCTCTCTGAGGTGGTGGAAGGTCAGGAGTCTTTACTGCTCTCTGAGGTGGTGGAAGGTCAGGAGTCTTTACTGCTCTCTGAGGTCGTGGAAGGTCAGGAGTCTTTACTGCTCTCTGTGGTGGAAGCTCAGGAGTCTTTACTGCTCTCTAGGGAGGTGGAATTTCAGGAGTCTGTACTGCTCTCTGAGGTGGTGGAAGGTCAGGAGTCTTTACTGCTCCCTGAGGTTGTGGAAGGTCAGGAGTCTTTACTGCTCCCTGAGGTGGTGGAAGTTCAGGAGTCTGTACTGCTCTCTGAGGTGGTGGAAGGACAGGAGTCTTTACTGCTCTCTGAGGTGGTGGAAGGTCAGGAGTCTTTACTGCTCTCGAGGGAGGTGGAGGATCAGGAGTCTTTACTGCTCTCCGAGGTGGTGGAAGGACAGGAGTCTTTACTGCTCTCTGAGGTGGTGGAAGTTCAAGAGTCTTTACTGCTCTCTGAGGTGGTGGAAGGTCAGGAGTCTTTGCTGCTCCCTGAGGTGGTGGACGGTCAGGAGTCTTTACTGCTCCCTGGGGTGGTGGAAGGTCAGGAGTCTTTACTGATCTCTGGAGTGGTGGATGGTCAGGAGTCTTTACTGCTCTCTGGAGTGGTGGAAGGTCAGGAGTCTTTACTGATCTCTGGAGTGGTGGAAGGTCAGGAGTCTTTACTGCTCTCTAGGGAGGTGGAGGATCCGGAGTCTTTACTGCTCTCTGGAGTGGTGGAAGGTCAGGAGTCTTTACTGATCTCTGGAGTGGTGGAAGGTCAGGAGTCTTTACTGCTCTCTAGGGAGGTGGAGGATCCGGAGTCTTTACTGCTCTCTGGAGTGGTGGAAGGTCAGGAGTCTTTACTGCTCTCTGGAGTGGTGGAAGGTCAGGAGTCTTTACTGCTCTCTGGAGTGGTGGAAGGTCAGGATGAGGTACGGCTCCATCTCCAATTCGAATTTGAATGAAAGGAAATATAATTGAATTCAGTGAAATTAAATGAAATTAAATTCAAAGGCCTCTTCTATTCTATATTAGGTGTAGTCTATACAAATATACATCTTGTACATAAAACATCAAACATGTTGTTAATTACATGCATACAAAATATTGTTGAAATAATTGGTTTTCCCTGATAAAGGAAAATGAAACCTGTATGTGAATAGTCTAATTTTAATTATATTTAGTTTCACCCTCAAGTTGACTCTAAGGCCTTCAAAAAGAATCCAATCAAAAGAAATGGTTGGTGGAAATATACTGTAACTGGCTATTCTAAGCATGAAGGTTAAAAGAGTTTATGAACATTGTTTCCAGAGAAATGTGATATATTGTTTGGTATCTGTAAGTGTGACCTGTCAGATATAATTCAACTCTCATGTCATTTGACTGACTGGAATGTATTTGAATTGTACTCAGTTAAATCTTCTTCCTGTCACTCAAATTCAAATTCTATATCCTGTGAGGTGTGGCCAAATCAGTTTGAATTTCAACTCATGAGTTGGATGGGAGTCAATTCCAATATTCTGAATTGATCCCAACCCTGCACGGTGCTATCTAGAACCTAAAAGGGTTCTTTGGTCGTCCCCATAGGAGAATCCTTTGAAGAACCCTTTTTGGTTCCAGGTAAAACCCCTTTGGGTTCCATGTAAAACCTGTCCCACAGAGGACTCTACCTGGAACCAACAAGGGTTCTCCAATGGGGACAGCCGAAGAACCCCTTTGGAACCCTTTTTTCTAAGAGTGTGGTGTGTGTGTGTGTGTGTCTGTGTGTGTGTCTGTGTCTGTGTCTGCATGTGTGCGTGTTCAGTCAGCCCCAGTGTGTTCAGTCAGCCCCAGTGTGTTCAGTCAGCCCCAGTGTGTTCAGTCAGCCCCAGTGTGTTCAGTCAGCCCCAGTGTGTTCAGTCAGTCCCAGTGTGTTCAGTCGGTCCCAGTGTGTTCAGTGTGTTCAGTCAACCCCAGTGTGTTCAGTCAGCCCCAGTGTGTTCAGTCAGTCCCAGTGTGTTCAGTCAGTCCCAGTGTGTTCAGTCAGTCCCAGGATGTTCAGTCAGTCCCATCTCAATGATATCCTCCATTTACTGTTGGATGGGCTGTACTGTATCATATAGTTTTACATGTCTGTACATGCATATATATAAACCCTCAGACAAACACACACATGCATCCTGTCTCATAAAACATAATGATAGAGCAGTGATAAACACTGATTACACACACACCTCATACACCCGGCTGCCGTACCAGGCTGTGCCTGGAGGGGGTGACTGCTTTGTTTCTGCTGCTCCTTATAAATGATCATCATAGGACATCAGCAGGAGCAGGTGAGGAATGGCACAGTGTGTATATGGGTGCGCACGTGACTCAATTCTAAAGTGGTGCACCAGTTACCACCATGAAGACGCTGTATAATTTGTTTTCCTGTGAACTTGAGGCAGAACACAAACTGGGGAAACACCTCACCACCATACCTTCCCATTCCTCCATTCCCCAAGGATGGAGTTACACTTTTTACACTCCTGTCTAAAGCTGAGAGCGACCCTGCCGCTCCCTACATCAGCCCTCATCCTCCTCAACCCTTCATCCCTCATCCTCCTCAACCCTTCATCCCTCATCCTCCTCAACCCTTCATCCCTCGTCCTCCTCAACCCTTCACCCCTCATCCTCCTCAACCCATCATCCCAGATCCTCCTTAACCCTTCAGCCCTCATCCTCCTCAACCCATCATCCCTTATCCCCCTTCTCAACCCATCATCCCTCATCCTCCTCAACCCTTCACCCCTCATCCTCCTCAACCCTTCACCCCTCATCCTCCTCAACCCTTCACCCCTCATTCTCCTCAAAACTTCACCTCTCATCCTCCTCAACCCTTCAGCCCTCATCCTCCTCAACCCTTCATCCCTCATCCTCCTCAACCCTTCATCCTCCTCAACCTCCTCACCCATCATCCTCCTCTACCTCCTCACCCATCATCCTCCTCCATCTCCTCACCCCCCAAACTCAACTCTCCTTGCCTCCCGGGTGTCCATCTCTTTATTCAGGGTGTTGGACTGTGGTTATCAGCCCTCTGCAGCCTGCTAGTCCCAGGGAAGGATGGGAGAAGAGTGTAGTTGAGAGACGGAGGGAGAAAGAGAGGGAGAGAGATGTCAGGGCTCTCAGGGACTGTCAATGGAGAAAACAAGAGATATGGAGAGAGAGAGAGAGAGAGAGAGAGAGAGAGAGAGAGAGAGAGAGAAGGAAGTGTTTAGCCTGTCAGAGACAGTGAGGGAAGACTGTTAAAGCCAGGCACAGGTATCAAATGAGCCTCAGTGTAACGACAATCTGTCAAACCTGCAGGATTCTTATCAAATTGGAATTATTGATGGCATGATTCTGCTCTGTTCTAAAGACAGCTCACCCAGAGACACACACGTGATAGAAACCTTTCATTCTATCTTTCCAAAAGCAGACTGTGCCAGAGAGTGTACCAAGATAGATAAAAGTAATTCCCTTTTGAGACAAAGGCAGGGTGGGGTGAGAGAGAGGAAGGAAGGAATTGAAGAGATAAAGAGAGATGTTGGTATTTGTGCACGGTGCTCTGAGGAGGTGTAATCATAGATCAAAGGAAGCCTGGTAGTGGGGAGACGATGTGGGCACGGCTGGGGATGGTCATGTGACTGGCTTACCTGCAGACAGCCTGACCCCTGAGAAGGACCCCTGCAGGGAAACCCCTTAGGGATGGACAAACAGGACACGGTTTTAAAAACACACCACTGGGCTTCAGATGGAAGGAAACCTCATCCCATCAATAACTAATGGTCAACCTACAATACAGGAACGAGCCAGTCTACTGAGGGACAGCTGGGAGAAGAGACATTTTCACAGGAAAGGAAATCATTTCAGTTCCGCTTGCCTGTGATATTTCTGCATTGTTCCTCTTACGTTCTCAATCCGTATTGAATTACTCAATCATAGCAGAAATGTTCTGGCTGTAAGAGAGCTGGTATTCGGCCGACGCTTCAGGAGATTACACAAAATCATTGCATTTTTAATCACAGCTCACGGCTGGAGGGGTGTGCATGTTGTTCAGTAGGTGTAGGCGCTATACAAGCGTGTTTGTGTGTGCTCTGTGAATACATGAGAGTGAGCTTGAGTGTTGTGTGTGTGTCTGTTGGGTTGTGTATGTGCAATTGGAATATCCCCTTGTTCCCACAGCTAGTCCCAATGTCCTCCTCTCCCCCTGAGGACAGAGAGGTTTCTCAGCAGGTTATTTTTAATCTAGAAACAAGGGGGAGGTATTAAGCCAGACCTGTATGATACTGACCACAGACATGGAGGAGCGGGAGGGAGGGAGGGAGGGAGGGAGGGAGGGAGGGGGGAAAGAACAGGGTCTATTTGGCACAGAACTCTGTTTTTCACTGTCTAATGTCCCTCTCAGTAGTGACGTATCATCAACCCCCCGTTACATTGAAGCAGTGGGTATAGCTAGAGCTACTTGATTTATACATGACACAGTTCTACTGCCTCAACCAGTGTGTATATCTGTATTAAAATGTCTCTGGGTCTACTGTTGAAGTGTGTGTGTCCTTAGCATGTTGTTACATGTCTGTCTTCACAGAGGTCCTGATGAACACTAAGACAGAGACGTCAGATCTCAGATGGACCGTCTACTCCCATGACAACCCTCAGGTGTGTATACTGACCCCCAAATGGATCCTCTCATTATCTTCTACTTTCTTTCTGGGAGATTCTCAATTGGAAAAAAGTCTGTCCTCTCCACAGCTCCTCTGATCCTCCTGGACCCGGAAACCAAGGTTGAGTGTCAATTCGTTAGTAGGTGAACGGAGGGCTATGCTCCCCTCCTCGATTACCTACTTCTGCAGAGGATTCACAAGAGCAAAACGAGTTGAGATTCTTCCTACACTCACAAAAGTTCCAGAATAATAAAGACATTTCAATTGAAAAGTTCCAGAATAATAAAGACATTTCAATTGAAAAGTTCCAAAATAATAAAGACATTTCAAGTCATATTAGGTCTATATACAGTATTGTAATGATGTGCAAATAGTTCAAGTACAAAAGGGAAAATAAATAAGCATGAATATAGATTGGATTTACAATGGTGTTTGTTCTTCACTGGTTGCCCTTTTCTTGTGGCAACAGGTCACAAATCTTGCTGCTAGATATGGGAGTTTATTTGTTTTCGAATTCTTTGTGGTTCTGTGTAGTCTGAGGAAAATACAGTTGAAGTCGGAAGTTAACATACACCTTAGCCAAACACATTTAAACTCAGTTATTCACAATTGCTGACATTTAATGATAGTATAAATTCCCTGTCTTAGGTCAGTTAGGATCACTACTTTATTTTAAGAATGTGAAATGTCAGAATAATAGTAGACAGAATGATTTATTTCAGCTTTATTTCTTTCATCACATTCCCAGTGGGTCAGAAGTTTACATACACTCAATTAGTATTTGGTAGCATTGCCTTTAAATTGTTTAACTTGGGTCAAACGTTTCAGGTAGCCTTCCACAAGCTTCCCACAATAAGTTGGGTGAATTTTGGCCCATTCCTCCTGACAGAGCTGGTGTAACTGAGTCAAGTTTGTAGGCCTCCTTGCTCGCACACGCTTCTTCAGTTCTGCCCACACATTTTCTATAGGATTGAGGTTAGGGCTTTATGATGGCCACTCCAATACCTTGACTTTGTTGTCCTTAAGCCATTTTGCCACAACTTTGGAAGTATGCTTGGGGTCATTGTCCATTTGAAAGAACCATTTGCAACCAAGCTTTAACTTCCTGACTGATGTCTTGAGATGTTGCTTCAATATATCCACCTAATTTTCCTACCTCGTGATGCCATCTATTATGTGAAGTGCACCAGTCCCTCCTGCAGCAAAGCACCCCCACAACATGATGCTACCACCCCCGTGCTTCACGGTTGGGATGGTGTTCTTCGGCAAGCCTCCCCCTTTTTCGTCCAAACATTACGATGGTCATTATGGCCAAACAGTCCTATTTTCATTTCATCAGACCAGATGACATTTCTCCAAAAAGTACAATCTTTGTCCCCATGTCCAGTTGAAAACCGTAGTCTGTCTTTTTTCTGGCGGTTTTGGAGCAGTGGCTTCTCCCTTGCTGAGTGGCCTTTCAGGTTATGTCGATATAGGACTCTGTTTACTGTGGATATAGATACTTTTGTACCTGTTTCCTCCAGCATCTTCGCAAGGTCCTTTGCTGTTGTTTTGGGGTTGATTTGCACTTTTCACGCCTCTCCTTTCTGAGCGGTATGACGACTGCATGGTCCCATGGTGTTTATACTTGCGTACTATTGTATGTACAGATGAACGTGGTACATTCAGGTGCTTGGAAATTGCTCCCAAGGATGAACCAGACTTGTGGAGGTCTACAATTTTTTTTCTGAGGTCTTGGCTGATTTCTTTTGATTTACCCATGATGTCAGTACATCCACAGGTACACCTCCAATTAGGGTCGACCAATTATGATTTTTCAATACCGATACCGATTATTGGTGGACCAAAAAAGCCAATTCCGATTAATTGGCCGATTTTTATACATATATATTTGTGAAAATGACAATGACAACAATACTGAATGAACAATGAACTTAACATAATACATCAATAAATCTATTTAGTCTCAAATAAATAATGAAACATGTTCAATTTGGTTTAAATAATGCATAAACAAAGTGTTGGAGAAGAAAGTAAAAGAGCAATATGTGCCATGTAAAAAAGCTAACGTTTAAGTTCCTTGCTCAGAACATATGAAAGCTGGCGGTTCCTTTTAACATGAGTCTTCAATATTCCGAGATAAGAAGTTTTAGGTTGTAGTTATTATAGGAATTATATGACTTTTTCTCTCTATACCATTTGTATTTCATATACCTTTGACTATTGGATGTTCTAATAGGTACTTTAGTATTGCCAGCCTAATCTCAGGAGTTGATAGGCTTGAAGTCATAAACAGCACAATGAAGAGCTGCTGGCAAACGCAGTAACGTGTTGTTTGAATGAATGTGTACGAACCTGCTGCTGCCTACCACCGCTCAGTCAGACTGCTCTATCAAATATCAAATGATAGACTTAATTATAACATAATAACACACAGAAATATGAGCCTTTGGTCATTAATATGGTCAAATCCGGAAACTATCATTTAGAAAAGAAAGTGTTTATTCTTTCAGTGAAATACGGAACTGTTCCATATTTTATTTTAACGGGTGGCATACATAAGTCTAAATATTCCTGTTACATTGCACAACCTTCAATGTTGTGTCATAATTATGTTGAAATTCTGGCAAATTAGTTCGCAATGAGCCAGGCGGCCCAAACTGTTGCATATACCCTGGCTCTGCGTGCAATGAACGCAAGAGAAGTGACATAATTTCCCTAGTTTAATATTGCCTGCTAACCTGAATTTCTTTTAACTAAATATGCAGGTTTTAAAAAATATACTTCTGTGTGTTGATTTTAAGAAAGGCATTGATGTTTATGGTTAGGTACATTTGTGCAACGACTGTGGTTTTTTCGCAAATGCGCTTTTGTTAAATCACCCCCCGTTTGGCGAAGTTGGCTGTCTTTGTTAGGAAGAAATACTCTTAACACAGTTCGCAATGAGCCAGGTGGCCCAAACTGCTGCATATACCTTGACTCTGTTGCACAGAACGCAAGAGAAGTGACACAATTTCCCTAGTTCAAAGAAATTCATGTTAGCAGGCAATATTAACAAAATATGTAGGTTTAAAAATATATAATTGTGTATTGATTTTAAGAAAGGCATTGATGTTTATAGTTAGGTACACATTGGTGCAACTACAGTGCTTTTTTTCGCGAATGCGCTTGTTAAATCACCCGTTTGGCGAAGTAGGCTGTGATTCAATGATAAATTAACAGGCACCGCATCAATTATATGTAATGCAGGACAAGCTAGATAAACTAGTAATATCATCAACCATGTGTAGATAACTAGTGATTATGTTAAGATTGATTGTTTTTTAAGATAAGTTTAATGCTAGCTAGCAACTTACCTTGGCTCCTTGCTGCACTCATATAACAGGTAGTCAGCCTGCCACGCAGTCTCCTCGTGGAGTGCAATGTAATCGGCCATGATCGGTGTCCAAAAACGCTGATTACCGATTGTTATGAAAACTTGAAATCGGCCCTAATTAATCGGGCCATTAAGATTAATCGGTCAACCTCTACCTTCCAATTGACTCAAATTATGTCAATTAGCCTATCAGAAGCTTCTAAAGCCATGACATCATTTTCTGGAATTTTCCAAGCTGTTTAAAGGCACAGTAAATTTTTTGTATGTAAACTTCTGACCCACTGGAATTGTGATACAGTGAATTATAAGTGAAATAATCTGTCTGTAAACAATTGTTGGAACAATTACTTGTGTCATGCACAAAGTAGATGTCCTAACTGACTAGCCAAAACTATAGTTTGTTAACAAGAAGTTTGTGGAGTGATTGGAAAACGAGTTTTAACGACGAGTTTGTAAACTTCCGACTTCAACTGTATGTGTCTCTAATCTGGTCATACATTTGGCGGGAGGTTAAAGGTGCAGTTCAGTTTCCATCTCATTTGGTGGGCAGTGTGCACATAGCCTGTCTTCTCTTGAGAGCCACTCTCTCTCTGTAGACCCTGGGTCCATCCAATCCTGGGTCCATCCTCCTACCTTTGAACTCTCTTTATACCCTGCATACCTACTATATAATGATGTGTCATTGATGGTATTGCTATCTAACCATCTCTTCTCCTCACTTCCCGCCCTTTGTCTCAGTGGGAGGAGGTGAGTGGTCTGGACGAAGAGAACAATAGCGTGAGGACCTATCAGATCTGCCAGATGGATGGCGCCTCCAGCCATTGGCTGCGCAGCGGGCTGATCCAGCGTCGGGGAGCGTCCCAGGTGTACGTGGAGCTGCGCTTCACCATGATCGAGTGTTCATCCAGAGTCACACACCACCGCAGCTGCAAGGAGACCTTCAACCTCTTCTACTACCAGGCCGACTCTGACGAGGCTACACCCACTCACCCATCCTGGATGGAGAACCCCTATACTAAGGTACACAGCTACTGTACACACACACACACACATCAACAGTCAACGACAAAACCCTCCTCGATGGGGAGAACCCCTACATCACGGTGAACAGCTGTACACATGCTGACACACACACCTACACTGAACACACACGGACCCACTGGAATGGGAGCTCTTCAAGTAGACTTTTGGGATGTTGAATTCTATGTAGAGATATTACTTCCTGTGTTTGTGTTGACCACCTGCCTCTCCCTCCTGTCATCCTGTAGGTGGACACAGTGGCTGCAGACTTCCTGCTGAGGAAGGGCGGGGAGCGTAAGTTCAATGTGAAGACGCTGCGACTGGGGCCTCTGTCTAAGAGGGGCTTCTACCTGGCCTTCCAGGCCCAGGGAGCCTGCATGGCCCTGCTGTCTGCCAGGGTGTTCTTCAAGAAGTGTCCTGCCCTGGCCAGCTCCCTGTCCTCCTTCCCTGAGACCGTGCCCCGTACCCTGGTGCAGGAGGCCCAGGGGGTGTGTGTGGACAACGCTGCCCAGCAGGGGCCCCGGCCACGCCCACCTAAACTCTTTTGTGGAGAGGACGGCCAATGGGTGGGCCAGCCCACTACCTCCTGTGGCTGTCTGCCCGGGTACGAGCCCGCCGACGGACACACCCGCTGCTCAGGTAAGGGGGGGTTTGAAGACAAGAGAGGATAATATGCTGTCTCATCTGTTTAGATGGGAAGCTATTCTCTCTGTCCTTTTACTCACTCACTCTCTCTCTCACGCTCTCACACTCACTCACTCATTCTCACCCTCTCTCTCTCTCACGCTCTCTCACACTCACTCACTCATTCTCACCCTCTCTCTCTCTCTCTCACTCACTCACTCATTCTCACTCTCCCTCTCTCATGCTCTCACACTCACTCACTCATTCTCATCCTCTCTCTCTCACACTCTCACTCTCCCTCTCTCTCTCTCTCTCTCTCTCTCTCTCTCTCTCTCACACTCTCTCACACTCACTCACTCATTCTCACCTCTCTCTCTCTCTCTCTCTCTCTCACGCTCTCTCACACTCACTCACTCATTCTCACCTCTCTCTCACTCTCTCTCTCACTCTCCCTCTCTCTCTCTCTCTCTCACGATCTCTCATGCTCACTCACTTATTCTCACCCTCTCTCTCTCTCTCTCTCTCTCTCTCTCTCTCTCTCTCTCTCTCTCACGCTCTCTCACACTCACTCACTCATTCTCACTCTCTCTCTCACGCTCTCTCAACTTCACTCACTCATTCTCACCCTCTCTCTCTCACGCTCTCTCACACTCACTCACTCATTCTCACCCTCTCTCTCTCTCTCTCTCTCTCTCTCACACACTCTCTCACACTCACTCACTCATTCTCACCCCTCTCTCTCTCTCTCTCACGCTCTCTCACTCTCTCTCCCTCTCTCTCTCTCTCTCATGCTCTCTCACACTCACTCACTCATTCTCAACCCTTCTCTCTCTCTCTCTCTCTCTCTCTCTCACCCCCCCCCTCTCTATTACTCATACAGAGAGAGCTGAGGCTTAAACAATGAAACAATGGAGGCGGCGGGTGGGGATGGAGGGCAGACGAGCGGGGGACAGAAGAGAAGAGGCTTACATAAGCAGTATTATACCAGTGAGAGTGATGGGGCTGGGCCTGGAATATTGAGGGGACTGAGGGAGGTCAGGGGGCGCAGGGCAGAGGGCAGAGGTGAGGGCAGTGTCACAGGGCTAGGTGGCTTAGGGTGGCGTTTAGGACATTGTAGGACTGTTTGTCAGTCAGACCCAGTGAATCAGTCATTAATGGAGGGAGGAGAGGAGAAGAGAAGAGGGAGGAGAAGAGAGGAGGGAGGAGAAGGGCCGGAGAAGAGAGGAGGGAGGAGAAGAGGGAGGAGAAGAGAGGAGGGAGGAGGGAGGAGAAGAGAGGAGGGAGGAGAAGGGGAGGAGAAGAGAGGAGGGAGGAGAAGAGGGAGGAGAAGAGAAGAGGGAGGAGAAGGGGGGGAGGAGGGAGGAGCAGAGAAGAGGGTGGATAAGAGAAGAGGGAGGAGGAGAGAAGAGGGAGGAGAAGAGAGGAGGGAGGAGAAGAGAGGAGGGAGAAGAGCAGAGGGAGGAGAAGAGAAGGAGGGAGGAGCAAGAGAAGAGAATAGGAGGGAGGAGCAAAGAAGAGGGAGGGAGGAGCAGAGATGAGGGAAGGAGAAGAGAGGAGAAGGAAGGAGAAGAGAGGAGGGAGGAGAAGAGAAGAGAAGAGGGAGGAGAAGAGAAGAGGGAGGAGAAGAGAAGAGGGAGGAGGGAGAAGAGAAGAGGGAGGAGAAGAGAAGAGGGAGGAGAAGAGAAGAGAGGATGGAGGAAAATAAAGGAGGGAGTGAAGGTAAAGCATCTACTGTTAGCGGTACATCAAAGCCAACCTGACAACAGAGAGAGAGAAGCAGGGGGGGTATTCCCCCTTGGGCACTACAACTCCCATAATGAGATGAATTATCCATGTACAGCCACACACACATACACACAGGTGGAGAGGGACAGATGGACAGAAATGCAGATACAGTGAACAATTCCATGGTGTTCTATCTTCCCCTCCTCCATGTCAATGGTTAGATGTGGTATGATGCTGCTCTGACAGGTCCCTCTCAGCAGGTCGCTACTGGAACACAACAGCAGATGACTGAAAATGGAAGATAAGAGCACGATAAGGCAATACATCTCTGCCATTCTAACACACTGGAATTTTGCAACCTTAGTCACACACACACACACACACTATCTCCTCCGCCTCTCTCTCTCCTCTCTCTCTCTCTTTCCTCCTTTCTCCCTCTCCTCTCTCTCTCTCCTCCTCTCTCACCTCCTCTCACTCACCCTCTCTCTCCTCTCTGTTTCTGTCTCTTAGCTCATCAGAATAAACACACAGCCCAGCATATCATTCAGCAGACAGTGTTTTAGCTAACTTCTATTGCTGTCTTCTTGTTTTAATGTCTCTCTCCACCAGAGAAGAGGGAAGTGGGTGGTAAAAGGCAGTGTGTTTGTTGCTGTATTGAGAGTGTGCCATCAGCGGGAGGGGGGATAGGTCATAAAGCTCTTTAAGTGGCCCAGCTCGAGCCTATCTGTTAGCTATAAACCTCTCCCCCCTGCAGCATCCCACCAGCAGCCAGCCAGTTAGAGGGTATTTATGAACAGCACTCTGATGTCTCTGTCTCTGGGTGGCTGTTTTGCTCCCTGTGCTCTGGTAACAGAGGTTGGGCTTGTTAGGGGAAACTACAGATGTAGGATCTTCATTTGATCAGTCTTTTGTTGCAAAAAAAAAATCCTGCAAAGCAGGAAATGCAAACTTGTAGTGTATTTGAGTTTTAGAAGGCTTTTAATGTTTGTAATTTCCACTTAGACATTTCAGACTTGATTTTCCCAAACAAAAAAATGTATCAATCCCTATAAAAATGTCCATGAATTATAATCCACATAATAATGCACAGTTCCTGTTGCTGCAGGTTTATTTTCCTGCTGTAGCAAACTGGCTCAAATGAAGATCCCACATCTATCAGTATGACCCTAAGAGCAGTTCCACTCTCTGTCAAAGCCTTTCATTAAGATACATTGTAGACTATGCAATATCCAGGTAAGATTTATTTGATGATTCTTTTGTGATTCAGTAGAGATAATTTTGTGTTGCACTCCGTAGCTGTTTGCACATGGTTTTAACCCTTGCACTGCTTGGGTACATGGGTTTTTACACAAAGGACCAGCTCAGACACAATAGGGAGAGAGGGAAAGAGAGAGAGACAGGTATAGAGAAATAGAGAGAGGGGTAGAGCGAGAGAGAGAGAGAGAGACGGGTAGAGGGAAAGAGAGAGAGATGGGTAGAGGGAAAGAGAGAGACAGGTAGAGAGAAAGAGAGAGAGACAGGTAGAGAGAGAGAGAGAGAGAGGTAGAGAGAAAGAGAGAGACAGGTAGAGAGAGAGAGGTAGAGAGAAAGAGAGAGAGAGACAGGTAGGGAGAGAGAGAGAGACAGTTAGAGAGAAAGAGAGAGAGAGACAGTTAGAGAGAGAGAGAGGTAGGGAGAAAGAGAGCGGTAGGGAGAGAGAGAGAGAAATGTAGGGAGAGAGAGAGGGAGGTAGAGAGAAAGAGAGAGAGAGGTAGGGAGAGAGAGAGACAGGTAGGGAGAGAGAGAGACAGGTAGAGAGAAAGAGAGAGCGAGAGAGAGAGAGAGAGACAGGTAGGGAGAGAGAGAGGGAGAGAGGGAGGGAGAAAGAGAGAGGTAGAGAGAGAGAGAGACAGGTAGAGAGAGAGAGGTAGGGAGAGAGAGAGAGAGAGAGGGAGGGAGAAAGAGAGGTAGGGAGAGAGAGAGACAGGTAGAGAGAGACAGGTAGGGAGAGAGAGAGGTAGGGAGCGAGAGAGAGAGAGAGAGAGAGAGGGAGGGAGAAAGAGAGAGAGAGAGGTAGAGAGAGAGAGAGACAGGTAGAGATAGAGAGAGAAACAGGTAGGGAGAGAGAGAGAGAGAGAGAGAGAGAGAGAGGTAGAGAGAGAGCGAGAGACAGGTAGAGAGAGAGAGAGAAACAGGTAGGGAGAGAGAGAGGGTAGGGAGAGAGAGAGGGAGGGAGAAAGAGAGGTAGGGAGAGAGAGAGGGAGGGAGAAAGAGATATAGGGAGAGAGAGAGGGAGGGAGTGAGAGAGAGAGAGGGAGGGAGAAAGAGAGAGAGAGGTAGAGAGAGAGAGAGAGGTAGAGAGAGAGAGACAGGTAGGGAGAGAGAGAGAGACAGGTAGAGAGAAAGAGAGAGAGAGAGAGAGAGAGACAGGTAGGGAGAGAGAGAGAGAGAGACAGGTAGGGAGAGAGAGAGAGAGAGAGAGACAGGTAGGGAGAGAGAGAGAGAGACAGGTAGGGAGGGAGAAAGAGAGAGAGAGGTAGAGAGAGAGAAAGAGAGAGAGAGAGAGAGAGAGACAGGTAGGGAGAGAGAGAGAGAGAGGTAGAGAGAGAGAGAGAGACAGGTAGAGAGAGAGAGAGACAGGTAGGGAGAGAGAGAGGTAGAGAGATAGAGACAGGTAGATAGAGAAAGAGACAGGTAGAGAGAGAGAGGTAGAGAGATAGAGAGAGAGAGACAGCTAGGGGGAGAGAGAGAGAGACAGGTAGAGGGAGAGAGAGAGAGACAGGTAGGTAGAGAGAGAGAGAGAGTTAGGGAGAGAGAGAGAGACAGGTAGGGAGAGAGAGAGACAGGTAGTCAGAGAGAGAGAGAGAGAGAGACAGGTAGGGAGAGAGAGAGACAGGTAGAGAGAGAGAGAGAGAGGTAGAGAGAGAGAGAGAGAGAGAGAGAGGTAGGGGGAGAGAGAGAGAGAGAGAGAGAGAGAGGTAGGGGAGAGGGGGAGAGAGAGAGTTAGGGAGAGAGAGAGAGAGACAGGTAGGGAGAGAGAGAGAGAGAGACAGGTAGAGAGAGAGAGAGAGAGAGAGAGGTAGGGGGAGAGAGAGAGAGAGAGAGAGGGTAGGGGGAGAGAGAGAGAGAGAGAGAGACAGGTAGGGAGAGAGAGAGACAGGTAGAGAGAGAGAGAGAGAGGTAGGGGGAGAGAGAGAGAGAGAGAGGACAGGTAGAGAGAGAGAGAGACAGGTAGGGAGAGAGAGAGAGAGAGGTAGGGAGAGAGAGGTAGGGGGAGAGAGAGAGAGAGGTAGGGGGAGAGAGAGAGAGAGAGAGAGAGAGTGGGTGAAAGTTATACCCTGTACATGGATAACAAAGAGACAGTATATTTACACTGTCTGGGAAAGGAAGGCCAGGGCCACTTGAATTGTAATGATGTCATCTTATTCAGCGATTAGGCTGACGTGGGGCTTTTTTCTGCCGACATGTTGCTTCCTGCCTGGCAGAGTTAGCGCCTTAACTGTTTAGCCTCTCTATTTGGTTAATGATAACTTGGCTCGTAGGAGTCGTAAAGTCCTCAACTGTTAGGCAACCTGGCTTAGTATTAACCCTACAACTACCCATTAAACAAGTAGAATAACAACCAAACTGTAGCCCTACCTCACTGCTGATGAATAGAGTAACCATGTTATTCAGTACAATAAAATACAACTTAATTGTCGCTCATGGGGAAATACAGTTCTTAGATAACAACTAGAACAATGTTCCCACCAGATTGTTCCTACAACCTAATGAAACATTCTGG
Organism: Oncorhynchus tshawytscha; assembly: GCF_018296145.1. Taxonomy (NCBI): domain Eukaryota; kingdom Metazoa; phylum Chordata; class Actinopteri; order Salmoniformes; family Salmonidae; genus Oncorhynchus; species Oncorhynchus tshawytscha. Next base: position 34,183,688 of record NC_056461.1, on the reverse strand, counting down.
GAACCTTTATAGAACAGATAAACTATGTTCTGGGAATGTTCTTGTTACATCAGGTGAATGTTTATTGCTCCCTAAAAGAAACATTGTAAAATATGTTTTGGTGTTTAGGGAACTTTTGTGATGTCCCCACAATGTTCCCACCAGACTGTTCCCACAATGTTCCCACCAGACTGTTCCCACAATGTTCCCACCAGACTGTTCCCACAATGTTCCCACCAGACTGCCCCCACAATGTTCTTCTCACCAGACTGTTCCCACAATGTTCCCAGACTGTCAGACTGTCCCCACAATGTTCCCACAATGTTCCCAGACTGTTCCCACCAGACTGTTCCCACAATGTTCCCACCAGACTGTTCCCACAATGTCCCCACAATCCCACCAGACTGTTCCCACAATGTTCCCAGACTGTTCAGACTGTTCCCACAATGTTCTCACCAGACTGTTCCCACAATGTTCCTACCAGACTGTTCCCACAATGTTCCCACCAGACTGTCCCCACAATGTTCCCACCAGACTGTTCCCACCAGACTGTTCCCACCAGACTGTTCCCACAATGTTCCCACCAGACTGTCCCCACAATGTTCCCACCAGACTGTTCCCACAATGTTCCCACCAGACTGTCCCCACAATGTTCCCACCAGACTGTCCCCACAATGTTCCCACCAGACTGTCCCCACAATGTTCCCACCAGACTGTTCCCACAACCTAATGAAACATTCTGGGAACCTTTAAATAACAGACTAAATATGTTCTGGGAATGTTTTATACAAACATGATATAATCATCAGCATGACTGGACAGTTACTGTGTTATGAGAACATTTGCCGCAACCCAACTAATGTTCTGGGAACTTTAACATATCAAATGTTGGTTTGCTCAGAAACATTACTGGTATGTTGTGTTATTACATGACCTGGAAACCTAATGAGAACGTTTGGGGAATGTTCTCTGATGGTTGGTACAGATGTTAGTTTTAGTGAATGTTAGGAGAACATTCCAAGGATATTTCATTTAAAAAAAAAATATATATTTTTTTTTTCTTATCAAAAACATTATTTGAATGTTTTTAGGATGTTATCATCCTAATGTTAGATACAACCCTCACTACAACTTAATGGGAACCTCAGCTAATGTTCTGGGAATGGTTTGCTTGGTCAGAAGTCTGTCTGTTATTATTACTCTGTACGTCACAGAAAATTAGACCTTCAATATCCACTAATGAATACTTATGATGTCCAGTCATATATTAGATGTATTTGAGTAGACTTTTATTCAACAGAAAGTGAACAGAGCAGATATTGCAATACCACACACACGTACACCCTGGCTGAATGAGCCCGGTGGGTCAGGGAGCAGGCTCCATTTATAGGCTGTTTACACGCGTCCTGACCTGACGTTTACACGCGTCCTGACCTGACGCACCACGACGGGATGCTGTGCTGCTTTGTGATGATGTTCAGGGCCATGCTAACTTTCCTTCTCCCCCTCTCCCTCCCTCCCTCCCTCCCTCCCTCCCTCCCTCCCTCCCTCCCTCCCTCCCTCCCTCCCTCCCTCCCTCCCTCCCTCCCTCCCTCCCTCCCTCCCTCCCTCCCTCCCTCCCTCCACACAGCCTGTTCTGTGGGTCAGTTTAGGTCTGGCTCGGGGGCCAGTGCCAGGCTTGTCCAGGGTTCAGTCATGCTGTGGTGACAGGCTCACCTGTGTGTCAGTGTCGTCCAGGATACCTCCGCGCTGACTCGGACACTCCAGACACCCCATGTACCAGTGAGTACAAGCATTATTATCTACATACTCTACCCTCTATTTACTTTCCCCTGATATTCTCTCAACGCAAACGCTGTGGAGGACCAACACAATTCCATGCAGACTCTGCTAACCTCCCTCTCTCTCTCTGTTTCTGTCCTAGTTCCACTTTCAACATGTGTATCTTATTTCCCCTCCTCTTTTGTTGTCCCTTGCTATTTCTCTTTTCCTCTGGTGTTGCTGTGTTGCTCAGCCCCTGTCACCTGCTCTGTGGTCTTTGTCCCAGGGCTGAGAGTATTGAGGTGCAGCTCCTTTGTGACTGTGTAGAGGGGGCAGGGCAGAACCTGGTGGTCACTCCCAGTAAGGGACGCATTGATTGCCCATGTGGGCATGTGGATTCAGGAATTTCAATTCAGAATTTCAATTCAGCCACGTGTGTGAAAGGGGGGGCATTTTTAATTGGGCACAGTCACTCAGAACGGCCATGAAAAGACTTCGGGACTAACAGCAATCTGAAACTCTGTTCCTTGTAGTGGCAGAAGACGGACACCCCGTGGAGGACCAACACGATTCCCTGTAGACTCTGATAAAACCTCTTACATCACTTCATTTATTTCAATCACTCCTGATTGTTTTGCTCATCACAGGCCCCCCAAATATAGACTTTTTGAATTTGACGTAAATTGAACCTAAATTAATGTAGGTCTATGTGATGGTAGTCAACTGCCTCCTACTTGTGGCCAGCCCAACCTCCCAGAGAGCATTGTGCCTGATATTACTAAGCATTTTACAGTAGCTGTAAATGGCCTAGCCACACAGCCTCCTTGGCAGGAACAGGAACTCATTCACACTGGCTGAGTGGCGTTGCAATTGTGGCAGCAATCACAATCCCCCTAGTACAATCTTCAGCTGCTGATCATTATCGAAATGTAGACGCGTGTAATTGGAGCACCAATTCAATCCTGCATCTCAATGTTGTTTCCTGCTGTGCCCCTCTTCCCCGGCGGCTCCTCCAAACGCTATCTGAACATGTGTCGGGAGCATAACAAATAGCAAATAAAATGCAAGTGATTTAATTGACAATGTAAATGTGAAACAGAGGAATGGTAATAATACACATCGCTCCAGTGAATTGCCTTCAAATGGAAAATGTCTTTGTACTTGTGGCTGATGAAGTATTTATGACTGCTGATTACCTGATGAGGAGGTGTGTGACCCTCTCCTCTCCCCCGTCCTCCAGGACCCCCCTCTGCCCCACGCAGCATCGTGACCCAGATCAACGACACCACGGTGACTCTAGAGTGGAGCGAGCCCATGGACAGCGGTGGCAGGACTGATCTGAGCTACTCTGTGGAGTGTTCCCTGTGTGGGTCCCCTAGGGGTCCGTGCTCACCCTGCGGGGACAGTGTCAGCTACAGACCCTCTCAGCGAGGCCTGCTGGGCCGCAGGGTGGTGGTCTGGGGCCTCATGCCTCACACCACATACACCTTCTCTATCCAGGCCCTCAACGGGGTCTCCCCTTCCAATGGCAAGGGGGCACCCAGCGATAGAGTTAACATCACCACCAGTCACGAGGGTGAGAGAGGGATGTTTGGGTTGGTGTTGCATGGTTAGAAGAGGAAGTTGAATGTTGTTCTATCTTTTAAAGTCGTTTCTTTGTGTTGGTCTGAGTGCAGTTCCAGTGCTGCTGTCTGTGATCAGGAAGAGTATTTCTACAGAGAGCAGTCTGACTCTCCACTGGTCCGTTCCAGCCCAGCCCCACTACACCATCCTGCAGTACCAGCTACGTTACTGTGAGACGGTGAGGAGAACCAGATCTCTCCTCTCCCACTGACTCACCTCAGGTCTTAGGGAGTTGACTGTTCTATCTCTGTCCATCACTCTGACCTTTCACCCACTGGCTCAACCCATTTTTCTTATCTGCTTTTGTTCAACCTCCATCCTGTCTCTCTCTCCCTCCATCGTCTCTCTCTCCCTCCATCGTCTCTCTCTCCCTTCATCGTCTCTCTCCCTCCATCGTCTCTCTCTCCCTCCATTGTCTCTCTCTCCTCCATCTTCATTCCTTCTCTCTCTCTCTCCTTCATCGTCTCTCTCCCTCCATCGTCCATCCCTCCATCGTCTCTCTCTCCCTCCATCGTCTCTCTCTCCCTTCATCATCTCTCTCTTCATTCATCGTCTCTCTCTCTTCATCGTCTCTCTCATCTCTCTCCCTCCATCGTCTCTCTCTCCCTCCATCGTCTCTCTCTCCCTTCATCATCTCTCTCTCCCTCCATCGTCTCTCTCTCCCCATTCATCATCTCTCTCTCCCTCCCTCATCGTCTCTCTCTCCCTCCATCGTCTCTCTCTCCCTCCATCATCTCTCTCCATCCTCCATCATCTCTCTCTCCCTCCATCGTCTCTCTCTCCCTTCCATCGTCTCTCATCATCTCTCTCCTTCATCTCCCTCCATCGTCTCTCCATCGTCTCTCTCCCTCCATCGTCTCTCTCTCCCTCCATCGTCTCTCCCTCCATCGTCTCTCTCTCCCTTCATCATCTCTCTCTCCCTTCATCATCTCTCTCTTCCTTCATCGTCTCTCTCTCCCTTCATCATCTCTCTCTTCCTTCATCGTCTCTCTCTCCCTTCATCGTCTCTGTCCGCCCCGCAGGAGCGTCGAGGTGAGGAGCAGTTGTGTAGCTACAGGGAGAGTGACAGTAACCAGGTGGTGCTGAGTGATCTCCGCAGGGCCACTCAGTATGAGGTGCAGGTTCGGGCCCGCACCATGGCCGGCTACGGCAGCTTCAGCCCAGCAGCCTCCTTTAGAACACTGCCTGACGGTAAGGAAAGGCCCAGGCTTCACTCTCTGAGAGGGGCCTGTCAATATAGCCTGTCCATATCAGAGAGGCCAACAAAGTCTTCTAGGTTTCTTCTAGTTTTGTGTGTTAGGTCCGCCCTGTTCTTCTAGTTTATTACCCAGAATACATCAGTTAATTATTTATAAGGTTTGTTTTGGTGTATTTTTGACATTTCCTTGTTACTAATTGTTTTACTTTTCCTTTGCACTCCCCCCCTCCTTTTCATCCTTTATTCAGGGGACGACTCTCCTAACCAGCTTCTGATGACCGGTGTACTTATCGCCATGGGGATGCTTCTGCTCATCACTGTCGTCACTGTGGCTGTTTTCTGCATACGGTGAGAACCAGGAAGAGGGGAGAGGGGAGAGGGAGAGAAGACAGGGACATCAATTCTGTAATGTTCATTTTACAAAAAGGAAACATGAATCTTATCTTAACATTTGACATGTTGTGTTTTTGTAACCTGCACTAATCATATCTTATATCTTAGATAATAACTATGCTATATACAAACACTATGTCATATTTCAGCAAAACTCCCAGTAAACCAAATACATTTTCTTTGTGACTTTGTGCTTACGAGGCTAGAAGTTATTCCACTCATTATAACCCTCATTGTTTCAGCAAATAGCCCCACATGCCCTCAGAAAAAAGGTTCTGGGAACTAGAAAGAGTGAGGGGGAGGGAGAGAGAGGGGGACGGGGAGAGAGGGAAAGAGAGGGATGGATATATATATATAGAGAGAGGGAGGGATGGAGAGATAGAGAGAGGGGGATAGAGCGATAGAGATAGAGCGAGGGGGAGAGAGAGAGAGATGGATATATATATATATATATATATATATAGAGAGAGAGAGAGAGAGAGAGAGAGAGAGAGAGAGAGAGGAGGAAAGAGGGAGAGAGAGAGAGAGGGAGGGAGAGATGGAGGGAGGGAGGCGGTCAGAGACAGGATGCAGCCGTCCCAACCCTGTCTCCACAGGACAGGAGAACAATAGTTCTGACCTTGGGGCACACACCATACACACACATACAGAGTTGTGCACACGCATACATGCGTTACACTAATACGAACACATTCAGTACACAGACATTGCACATACTCTGAGAAATACACAGATGTGTGCAATCACATTTAAACACACACACATGCACACAAACACACACTCACAGTAGAGGTCTGGACCAACCGCCAGCCGAGGGTGGGGACAGTGTTGCTATTTTGGGCCTGTGAGAAAGGAGAGAGAGAGAGAGAGAGAGAGAGAGAGAGAGGGAGAGAGAGAGGCAGGTGCCCAGTAGCTACAGGGCTGTACAGTCCTACTAGGATGGGGCCAAAGTCTCACTAATGGAGGCCTCCAGCCCAGTGCAGCAGACACACAGTCAGTAACACAGAGCAGAGTGGCTCCTGAATGGGGGAGAACAGTAGAGGAGGGCCCAGGGTCAAGACATTACAATATTTAACAGTCATGTATTGTGTCTGAGACAGATAGCAAATGAGCTTGTTTGTGAGAGACAGGGAGAGAGAGAGACAGGGAGAGAGAGAGACAGGGAGAGGGAGAGACAGGGAGAGAGAGAGACAGGGAGAGACCGTGTTTTGTCACCAGGCTAACCACATCTTTCTTCCCTCTATCGCTCTTTCTCTGACACCTTGGCGCATTTCTCTCTTTCCCCCTCTCCCTCCTTCCTCTCCCACACTCTTTCCCCCTCTCCCTCCTTCCTCTCCTACTCTCTTTCCCCCTCTCCCTCCTTCCTCTCCCACACTCTTTCTCCCTTCCCTCCTTCCTCTCCCACTCTCTTTCCCCCTCTCCCTCCTTCCTCTCCCACACTCTTTCCCCCTCTCCCTACTTCCTCTCCCACACTCGGTTCTTTTCCACAGCAGACACAGTAGAATGAAGGACCCAGAGCTGAGTGACAAACATGGACAGTACCTCCTGGGCCAAGGTGAGTACACACACACACACACACACACACACACGCAAATAGTGCATACAGATTTGTTAAAAGTCATGTTATTCATATTTTAGTCAGTATGTGACCATGGCTGTTTCGTCGTTTAATTCCCCCACTCCCCCCTCCTCAGGAGTCAAGGTCTATATTGACCCCTTTACCTACGAGGACCCTAACGAAGCCGTACGGGAGTTTGCCAAGGAGATCGATGTTTCCTTTGTCAAGATCGAGGAGGTCATTGGTGCCGGTGGGTCTCAGGCTGTCTCTCTGTGATACTATTAAACAGACTGGTGGATAGGCTGTCTCTCTGTGATATTATTAAACAGACTGGTGGATAGGGTGTCTCTGTGATATTATTAAACAGACTGGTGGATAGGGTCTCTCTGTGATATTATTAACAGACTGGTGGATAGGCTGTCTCTCTGTGATACTATTAAACAGACTGGTGGATAGGGTCTCTCTGTGATATTATTAAACAGACTGGTGGATAGGCTGTCTCTCTGTGATACTATTAAACAGACTGGTGGATAGGGTCTCTGTGATATTATTAAACAGACTGGTGGATAGGCTGTCTCTCTGTGATACTATTAAACAGACTGGTGGATAGGGTGTCTCTGTGATATTATTAAACAGACTGGTGGATAGGGTCTCTCTGTGATACTATTAAACAGACTGGTGGATAGGCTGTCTCTGTGATATTATTAAACAGACTGGTGGATAGGCTGTCTCTCTGTGATACTATTAAACAGACTGGTGGATAGGCTGTCTCTGTGATACTATTAAACAGACTGGTGGATAGGCTGTCACTCTGTGATACTATTAAACAGACGGGTGGATAAGCTGTCTCTGTGATATTATTAAACAGACTGGTGGATAGGCTGTCACTCTGTGATATTATTAAACAGACTGGTGGATAGGCTGTCTCTCTGGGATATTATTAAACAGACTGGTGGATAGGCTGTCTCTCTGTGATATTATGAAACAGACTGGTGGATAGGCTGTCTCTCTGTGATATTATGAAACAGACTGGTGGATAGGCTGTCTCTCTGTGATATTATTAAACAACCTGGTGGATAGGCTGTCTGTGATATTATTAAACAGACTGGTGGATAGGCTGTCTCTCTGTGATACTATTAAACAGACTGGTGGATAGGCTGTCTCTGTGATACTATTAAACAGACTGGTGGATAGGCAGTCTCTGTGATATTATTAAACCGACTGGTGGATAGGCTGTCTCTGTGATATTACAAAACAGACTGGTGGATATTCTGTCTGTCTGTGATATTATTAAACAGACTGGTGGATAGGCTGTCACTCTGTGATATTATTAAACAGACTGGTGGATAGGCTGTCTCTCTGGGATATTATTAAACAGACTGGTGGATAGGCTGTCTCTCTGTGATATTATGAAACAGACTGGTGGATAGGCTGTCTCTCTGTGATATTATGAAACAGACTGGTGGATAGGCTGTCTCTCTGTGATATTATTAAACAGACTGGTGGATAGGCTGTCTCTGTGATATTATTAAACAGACTGGTGGATAGGCTGTCTCTGTGATATTATTAAACAGACTGGTGGATAGGCTGTCTCTCTGTGATATTATTAAACCGACTGGTGGATAGGCTGTCTCTGTGATATTATTAAGCAGACTGCTGGATAGGCTGTCTCTCTGTGATATTATTAAACAGACTGGTGGATAGGCTGTCTCTCTGTGATATTATTAAACAGACTGGTGGATAGGCTGTCTCTCTGTGATATTATTAAACAGACTGGTGGATAGGCTGTCTCTCTGTGATATTATTAAACAGACTGGTGGATAGGCTGTCTCTCTGTGATATTATTAAACAGACTGGTGGATAGGCTGTCTCTGTGATATTATTAAACAGACTGGTGGATAGGCTGTCTCTGTGATTTTATTAAACAGACTGGTGGATAGGCTGTCTCTGTGATATTATTAAACAGACTGGTGGATAGGCTGTCTCTGTGATATTATTAAACAGACTGGTGGATAGGCTGTCTCTCTGTGATATTTTTAAACAGACTGGTGGATAGGCTGTCTCTCTGTGATATTTAACAGACTGGTGGATAGGCTGTCCGTCTGTGATATTATTAAACAGACTGGTGGATAGGCTGTCTCTGTGATATTACAAAACAGACTGGTGGATATTCTGTCTCTGTGATATTATTAAACAGACTGGTGGATAGGCTGTCTCTGTGATATTATTAAACAGACTGGTGGATAGGCTGTCTCTGTGATATTATTAAACAGACTGGTGGATAGGCTGTCTCTCTGTGATATTATTAAACAGACTGGTGGATAGGCTGTCTCTGTGATATTATTAAACAGACTGGTGGATAGGCTGTCTCTCTGTGATATTATTAAACAGACTGGTGGATAGGCTGTCTCTCTGTGATATTATTAAACAGACTGGTGGATAGGCTGTCTCTCTGTGATATTATTAAACAGACTGGTGGATAGGCTGTCTCTCTGTGATATTATTAAACAGACTGGTGGATAGGCTGTCTCTCTGTGATATTATTAAACAGACTGGTGGATAGGCTGTCTCTGTGATATTATTAAACAGACTGGTGGATAGGCTGTCTCTGTGATATTATTAAACAGACTGGTGGATAGGCTGTCTCTGTGATATTATTAAACAGACTGGTGGATAGGCTGTCTCTGTGATATTATTAAACAGACTGGTGGATAGGCTGTCTCTCTGTGATATTATTAAACAGACTGGTGGATAGGCTGTCTCTCTGTGATATTTTAAACAGACTGGTGGATAGGCTGTCTCTCTGTGATATTATTAAACAGACTGGTGGATAGGCTGTCTCTGTGATATTATTAAACAGACTGGTGGATAGGCTGTCTGTCTGTGATATTATTAAACAGACTGGTGGATAGGCTGTCACTCTGTGATATTATTAAACAGACTGGTGGATAGGCTGTCTCTCTGTGATATTATTAAACAGACTGGTGGATAGGCTGTCTCTCTGTGATATTATATTATTAAACAGACTGGTGGATAGGCTGTCTCTCTGTGATATTATAAACAGACTGGTGGATAGGCTGTCTGTCTGTGATATTATTAAACTGGTGGAGACTGTCTCTGTGATATTATTAAACAGACTGGTAGGCTGTCTCTGTGATATTATTAAACAGACTGGTGGATAGGCTGTCTCTCTGTGATATTATTAAACAGACTGGTGGATAGGCTGTCTCTCTGTGATATTATTAAACAGACTGGTGGATAGGCTGTCTCTCTGTGATATTATTAAACAGACTGGTGGATAGGCTGTCTCTCTGTGATATTATTAAACAGACTGGTGGATAGGCTGTCTCTGTGATATTATTAAACAGACTGGTGGATAGGCTGTCTCTGTGATATTATTAAACAGACTGGTGGATAGGCTGTCTCTGTGATATTATTAAACAGACTGGTGGATAGGCTGTCTCTGTGATATTATTAAACAGACTGGTGGATAGGCTGTCAGTGATATTATTAAACAGACTGGTGGATAGGCTGTCTCTCTGTGATATTATTAAACAGACTGGTGGATAGGCTGTCTCTCTGTGATATTATTAAACAGACTGGTGGATAGGCTGTCTCTCTGATATTATTAAACAGACTGGTGGATAGGCTGTCTCTGTGATATTATTAAACAGACTGGTGGATAGGCTGTCTCTCTGTGATATTATTAAACAGACTGGTGGATAGGCTGTCTCTGTGATATTATTAAACAGACTGGTGGATAGGCTGTCTCTCTGTGATATTATTAAACAGACTGGTGATATTATTAAACAGATAGGCTGTCTCTCTGTGATATTATTAAACAGACTGGTGGATAGGCTGTCTCTCTGTGATATTATTAAACAGACTGGTGGATAGGCTGTCTCTGTGATATTATTAAACAGACTGGTGGATAGGCTGTCTCTGTGATATTATTAAACAGACTGGTGGATAGGCTGTCTCTCTGTGATATTTTTAAACAGATTGGTGGATAGGCTGTCTCTCTGTGATATTTAACAGACTGGTGGATAGGCTGTCCGTCTGTGATATTATTAAACAGACTGGTGGATAGGCTGTCTCTGTGATATTATTAAACAGACTGGTGGATAGGCTGTCTCTGTGATATTATGAAACAGACTGGTGGATAGGCTGTCTCTCTGTGATATTATTAAACAGACTGGTGGATAGGCTGTCTCTCTGTGATATTATTAAACAGACTGGTGGATAGGCTGTCTCTCTGTGATATTATTAAACAGACTGGTGGATAGGCTGTCTCTCTGTGATATTATTAAACAGACTGGTGGATAGGCTGTCTCTGTGATATTACTAAACAGACTGGTGGATAGGCTGTCTGTCTGTGATATTATTAAACAGACTGGTGGATAGGCTGTCTCTCTGTGATATTATTAAACAGACTGGTGGATAGGCTGTCTCTCTGTGATATTATTAAACAGACTGGTGGATAGGCTGTCTCTCTGTGATATTATTAAACAGACTGGTGGATAGGCTGTCTCTCTGTGATATTATTAAACAGACTGGTGGATAGGCTGTCTCTCTGTGATATTATTAAACAGACTGGTGGATAGGCTGTCTCCTGTGATATTATTAAACAGACTGGTGGATAGGCTGTCTCTGTGATATTATTAAACAGACTGGTGGATAGGCTGTCTCTCTGTGATATTATTAAACAGACTGGTGGATAGGCTGTGTCTCTGTGATATTATTAAACAGACTGGTAGATAGGCTGTCTCTCCGTGATATTATGAAACAGACTGGTGGATACGCTGTCTCTCTGTGATATTATTAAACAGACTGGTGGTTAGGCTGTCTCTGTGATATTACTAAACAGACTGGTGGATAGGCTGTCTCTCTGTGATATTATTAAACAGACTGGTGGATAGGCTGTCTCTCTGTGATATTATTAAACAGACTGGTGGATAGGCTGTCTCTCTGTGATATTATTAAACAGACTGGTGGATAGGCTGTCTCTCTGTGATATTATTAAACAGACTGGTGGATAGGCTGTCTCTCTGTGATATTATTAAACAGACTGGTGGATAGGCTGTCTCTCTGTGATATTATTAAACAGACTGGTGGATAGGCTGTCTCTCTGTGATATTATTAAACAGACTGGTGGATAGGCTGTCTCTCTGTGATATTATTAAACAGACTGGTGGATAGGCTGTCTCTGTGATATTATGAAACAGACTGGTGGATAGGCTGTCTCTCTGTGATATTATTAAACAGACTGGTGGATAGGCTGTCTATGTGATATTATTAAACAGACTGGTGGATAGGCTGTCTCTCTCTGATATTATTAAACAGACTGGTGGATAGGCTGTCTCTCTGTGATATTATTAAACAGACTGGTGGATAGGCTGTCTCTCTGTGATATTATTAAACAGACTGGTGGATAGGCTGTCTCTGTGATATTATTAAACAGACTGGTGGATAGGCTGTCTCTGTGATATTATTAAACAGACTGGTGGATAGGCTGTCTCTCTGTGATATTATTAAACAGACTGGTGGATAGGCTGTCTCTCTGTGATATTATTAAACAGACTGGTGGATAGGCTGTCTCTCTGTGATATTATTAAACAGACTGGTGGATAGGCTGTCTCTCTGCTGTGATATTATTAAACAGACTGGTGGATAGGCTGTCTCTCTGTGATATTATTAAACAGACTGATGGATAGGCTGTCTCTCTGTGATATTATTAAACAGACTGGTGGATAGGCTGTCTCTCTGTGATATTATTAAACAGACTGGTGGATAGGCTGTCTCTCTGTGATATTATTAAACAGACTGGTGGATAGGCTGTCTCTGTGATATTATTAAACAGACTGGTGGATAGGCTGTCTGTCTGTGATATTATTAAACAGACTTGTGGATAGGCTGTCTCTGTGATATTATGAAACAGACTGGTGGATAGGCTGTCTCTCTGTGATATTATTAAACAGACTGGTGGATAGGCTGTCTCTCTGTGATATTATTAAACAGACTGGTGGATAGGCTGTCTCTCTGTGATATTATTAAACAGACTGGTGGATAGGCTGTCTCTGTGATATTATTAAACAGACTGGTGGATAGGCTGTCTCTCTGTGATATTATTAAACAGACTGGTGAGGCTGTCTCTCTGTGATATCATTAAACAGACTGGTGGATAGGCTGTCTCTGTGATATTATTAAACAGACTGCTGGATAGGCTGTCTCTCTGTGATATTATTAAACAGACTAGTGGATATGCTGTCTCTCTGTGATATTATTAAACAGACTGGTGGATAGGCTGTCTCTCTGTGATATTATTAAACAGACTGGTGGATAGGCTGTCTCCCTGTGATATTATTAAACAGACTGGTGGATAGGGTGTCTCTGTGATGTTATTAAACAGACTGGTGGATAGGCTGTCTCTCTGTGATATTATTAAACAGACTGGTGGATAGGCTGTCTCCCTGTGATATTATTAAACAGACTGGTGGATAGGCTGTCTCTGTGATATTATTAAACAGACTGGTGGATAGGCTGTCTCTCTGTGATATTATTAAACAGACTGGTGGATAGGCTGTCTCTCTGTGATATTATTAAACAGACTGGTGGATAGGCTGTCTCTCTGTGATATTATTAAACAGACTGGTGGATAGGCTGTCTCTCTGTGATATTATTAAACAGACTGGTGGATAGGCTGTCTCTCTGTGATATTATTAAACAGACTGGTGGATAGGCTGTCTCTCTGTGATATTATTAAACAGACTGGTGGATAGGCTGTCTCTCTGTGATATTATTAAACAGACTGGTGGATAGGCTGTCTCTCTGTGATATTATTAAACAGACTGGTGGATAGGCTGTCTCTGTGATATTATTAAACAGACTGGTGGATAGGCTGTCTGTCTGTGATATTATTAAACAGACTTGTGGATAGGCTGTCTCTGTGATATTATTAAACAGACTGGTGGATAGGCTGTCTCTCTGATATTATTAAACAGACTGGTGGATAGGCTGTCTCTCTGTGATATTATTAAACAGACTGGTGGATAGGCTGTCTCTCTGTGATATTATTAAACAGACTGGTGGATAGGCTGTCTCTGTGATATTATTAAACAGACTGGTGGATAGGCTGTCTCTGTGATATTATTAAACAGACTGGTGGATAGGCTGTCTCTCTGTGATATTATTAAACAGACTGGTGGATAGGCTGTCTCTCTGTGATATTATTAAACAGACTGGTGGATAGGCTGTCTCTCTGTGATATTATTAAACAGACTGCTGGATAGGCTGTCTCTCTGTGATATTATTAAACAGACTAGTGGATAGGCTGTCTCTCTGTGATATTATTAAACAGACTGGTGGATAGGCTGTCTCTCTGTGATATTATTAAACAGACTGGTGGATAGGCTGTCTCTCTGTGATATTATTAAACAGACTGGTGGATAGGCTGTCTCTCTGTGATATTATTAAACAGACTGGTGGATAGGCTGTCTCTGTGATATTATTAAACAGACTGGTGGATAGGCTGTCTGTCTGTGATATTATTAAACAGACTGGTGGATAGGCTGTCTCTGTGATATTATTAAACAGACTGGTGGATAGGCTGTCTCTCTGTGATATTATTAAACAGACTGGTGGATAGGCTGTCTCTCTGTGATATTATTAAACAGACTGGTGGATAGGCTGTCTCTCTGTGATATTATTAAACAGACTGGTGGATAGGCTGTCTCTGTGATATTATTAAACAGACTGGTGGATAGGCTGTCTCTCTGTGATATTATTAAACAGACTGGTGGATAGGCTGTCTCTCTGTGATATCATTAAACAGACTGGTGGATAGGCTGTCTCTGTGATATTATTAAACAGACTGCTGGATAGGCTGTCTCTCTGTGATATTATTAAACAGACTAGTGGATAGGCTGTCTCTCTGTGATATTATTAAACAGACTGGTGGATAGGCTGTCTCTCTGTGATATTATTAAACAGACTGGTGGATAGGCTGTCTCCCTGTGATATTATTAAACAGACTGGTGGATAGGGTGTCTCTGTGATGTTATTAAACAGACTGGTGGATAGGCTGTCTCTCTGTGATATTATTAAACAGACTGGTGGATAGGCTGTCTCTGGGATATTATTAAACAGACTGGTGGATAGGCTGTCTCTCTGTGATATTATTAAACAGACTGGTGGATAGGCTGTCTCTCTGTGATATTATTAAACAGACTGGTGGATAGGCTGTCTCTCTGTGATATTATTAAACAGACTGGTGGATAGGCTGTCTCTCTGTGATATTATTAAACAGACTGGTGGATAGGCTGTCTCTGTGATATTATTAAACAGACTGGTGGATAGGCTGTCTCTGTGATATTATTAAACAGACTGGTGGATAGGCTGTCTCTGTGATATTATTAAACAGACTGGTGGATAGGCTGTCTCTGTGATATTATTAAACAGACTGGTGGATAGGCTGTCTCTCTGTGATATTATTAAACAGACTGGTGGATAGGCTGTCTCTCTGTGATATTATTAAACAGACTGGTGGATAGGCTGTCTCTGTGATATTATTAAACAGACTGGTGGATAGGCTGTCTCTCTGTGATATTATTAAACAGACTGGTGGATAGGCTGTCTCTCTGTGATATTATTAAACAGACTGGTGGATAGGCTGTCTCTCTGTGATATTATTAAACAGACTGGTGGATAGGCTGTCTCTGTGATATTATTAAACAGACTGGTGGATAGGCTGTCTCTCTGTGATATTATTAAACAGACTGGTGGATAGGCTGTCTCTCTGTGATATTATTAAACAGACTGGTGGATAGGCTGTCTCTGTGATATTATTAAACAGACTGGTGGATAGGCTGTCTCTCTGTGATATTATTAAACAGACTGGTGGATAGGCTGTCTCTCTGTGATATTATTAAACAGACTGGTGGATAGGCTGTCTCTCTGTGATATTATTAAACAGACTGGTGGATAGGCTGTCTCTGTGATATTATTAAACAGACTGGTGGATAGGCTGTCTCTGTGATATTATTAAACAGACTGGTGGATAGGCTGTCTCTGTGATATTATTAAACAGACTGGTGGATAGGCTGTCTCTCTGTGATATTTTTAAACAGATTGGTGGATAGGCTGTCTCTCTGTGATATTTAACAGACTGGTGGATAGGCTGTCCGTCTGTGATATTATTAAACAGACTGGTGGATAGGCTGTCTCTCTGTGATATTATTAAACAGACTGGTGGATAGGCTGTCTCTCTGTGATATTATTAAACAGACTGGTGGATAGGCTGTCTCTCTGTGATATTACTAAACAGACTGGTGGATAGGCTGTCTCTCTGTGATATTATTAAACAGACTGGTGGATAGGCTGTCTCTCTGTGATATTATTAAACAGACTGGTGGATAGGCTGTCTCTCTGTGATATTTAAACAGACTGGTGGATAGGCTGTCTGTCTGTGATATTATTAAACAGACTGGTGGATAGGCTGTCTCTGTGATATTATTAAACAGACTGGTGGATAGGCTGTCTCTGTGATATTATTAAACAGACTGGTGGATAGGCTGTCTCTCTGTGATATTATTAAACAGACTGGTGGATAGGCTGTCTCTCTGTGATATTATTAAACAGACTGGTGGATAGGCTGTCTCTCTGTGATATTATTAAACAGACTGGTGGATAGGCTGTCTCTCTGTGATATTATTAAACAGACTGGTGGATAGGCTGTCTCTGTGATATTATTAAACAGACTGGTGGATAGGCTGTCTCTGTGATATTATTAAACAGACTGGTGGATAGGCTGTCTCTGTGATATTATTAAACAGACTGGTGGATAGGCTGTCTCTGTGATATTATTAAACAGACTGGTGGATAGGCTGTCTCTCTGTGATATTTTTAAACAGATTGGTGGATAGGCTGTCTCTCTGTGATATTTAAACAGACTGGTGGATAGGCTGTCTCTGTGATATTATTAAACAGACTGGTGGATAGGCTGTCTCTGTGATATTATTAAACAGACTGGTGGATAGGCTGTCTCTGTGATATTATTAAACAGACTGGTGGATAGGCTGTCTCTCTGTGATATTATTAAACAGACTGGTGGATAGGCTGTCTCTCTGTGATATTATTAAACAGACTGGTGGATAGGCTGTCTCTCTGTGATATTATTAAACAGACTGGTGGATAGGCTGTCTCTCTGTGATATTATTAAACAGACTGGTGGATAGGCTGTCTCTGTGATATTATTAAACAGACTGGTGGATAGGCTGTCTCTGTGATATTATTAAACAGACTGGTGGATAGGCTGTCTCTGTGATATTATTAAACAGACTGGTGGATAGGCTGTCTCTCTGTGATATTATTAAACAGACTGGTGGATAGGCTGTCTCTCTGTGATATTATTAAACAGACTGGTGGATAGGCTGTCCGTCTGTGATATTATTAAACAGACTGGTGGATAGGCTGTCTCTGTGATATTATTAAACAGACTGGTGGATATTCTGTCTGTCTGTGATATTATTAAACAGACTGGTGGATAGGCTGTCTCTCTGTGATATTATTAAACAGACTGGTGGATAGGCTGTCTCTCTGTGATATTATTAAACAGACTGGTGGATAGGCTGTCTCTCTGTGATATTATTAAACAGACTGGTGGATAGGCTGTCTCTCTGTGATATTTAACAGACTGGTGGATAGGCTGTCTGTCTGTGATATTATTAAACAGACTGGTGGATAGGCTGTCTCTGTGATATTATTAAACAGACTGGTGGATAGGCTGTCTCTGTGATATTATGAAACAGACTGGTGGATAGGCTGTCTCTCTGTGATATTATTAAACAGACTGGTGGATAGGCTGTCTCTCTGTGATATTATTAAACAGACTGGTGGATAGGCTGTCTCTCTGTGATATTATTAAACAGACTGGTGAATAGGCTGTCTCTGTGATATTATTAAACAGACTGGTGGATAGGCTGTCTCTGTGATATTATTAAACAGACTGGTGGATAGGCTGTCTCTGTGATATTATTAAACAGACTGGTGGATAGGCTGTCTCTGTGATATTATTAAACAGACTGGTGGATAGGCTGTCTCTCTGTGATATTATTAAACAGACTGGTGGATAGGCTGTCTCTCTGTGATATTATTAAACAGACTGGTGGATAGGCTGTCTCTGTGATATTATTAAACAGACTGGTGGATAGGCTGTCTCTCTGTGATATTATTAAACAGACTGGTGGATAGGCTGTCTCTGTGATATTATTAAACAGACTGGTGGATAGGCTGTCTCTCTGTGATATTATTAAACAGACTGGTGGATAGGCTGTCTCTCTGTGATATTATTAAACAGACTGGTGGATAGGCTGTCTCTCTGTGATATTATTAAACAGACTGGTGGATAGGCTGTCTCTCTGTGATATTATTAAACAGACTGGTGGATAGGCTGTCTCTCTGTGATATTATTAAACAGACTGGTGGATAGGCTGTCTCTGTGATATTATTAAACAGACTGGTGGATAGGCTGTCTCTGTGATATTATTAAACAGACTGGTGGATAGGCTGTCTCTCTGTGATATTATTAAACAGACTGGTGGATAGGCTGTCTCTCTCTGATATTATTAAACAGACTGGTGGATAGGCTGTCTCTCTGTGATATTATTAAACAGACTGGTGGATAGGCTGTCTCTCTGTGATATTATTAAACAGACTGGTGGATAGGCTGTCTCTGTGATATTATTAAACAGACTGGTGGATAGGCTGTCTGTCTGTGGTATTATTAAACAGACTGGTGGATAGGCTGTCTCTCTGTGATATTATTAAACAGACTGGTGGATAGGCTGTCTCTCTGTGATATTATTAAACAGACTGGTGGATAGGCTGTCTCTCTGTGATATTATTAAACAGACTGGTGGATAGGCTGTCTCTCTGTGATATTTTAAACAGACTGGTGGATAGGCTGTCTCTGTGATATTATTAAACAGACTGGTGGATAGGGTGTGTCTGTGATGTTATTAAACAGACTGGTGGATAGGCTGTCTCTCTGTGATATTATTAAACAGACTGGAAGATAGGATGTCTGTGATATTATTAATCAGACTGGTGGATAGGCTGTCTCTCTGTGATATTATTAAACAGACTGGTGGATAGGCTGTCTCTCTGTGATATTATTAAACAGACTGGTGGTTAGGCTGTCTCTGTGATATTACTAAACAGACTGGTGGATAGGCTGTCTCTCTGTGATATTATTAAACAGACTGGTGGATAGGCTGTCTCTCTGTGATATTATTAAACAGACTGGTGGATAGGCTGTCTCTCTGTGATATTATTAAACAGACTGGTGGATAGGCTGTCTCTCTGTGATATTATTAAACAGACTGGTGGATAGGCTGTCTCTCTGTGATATTATTAAACAGACTGGTGGATAGGCTGTCTCTCTGTGATATTATTAAACAGACTGGTGGATAGGCTGTCTTTGTGATATTATTAAACAGACTGGTGGATAGGCTGTCTCTGTGATATTATTAAACAGACTGGTGGATAGGCTGTCTCTCTGTGATATTATTAAACAGACTGGTGGATAGGCTGTCTCTCTGTGATATTATTAAACAGACTGGTGGATAGGCTGTCTCTCTGTGATATTATTAAACAGACTGGTGGATAGGCTGTCTCTCTGTGATATTATTAAACAGACTGGTGGATAGGCTGTCTCTGTGATATTATTAAACAGACTGGTGGATAGGCTGTCTCTCTGTGATATTATTAAACAGACTGGTGGATAGGCTGTCTCTCTGTGATATTATTAAACAGACTGGTGGATAGGCTGTCTCTGTGATATTATTAAACAGACTGGTGGATAGGCTGTCTCTCTGTGATATTATTAAACAGACTGGTGGATAGGCTGTCTCTCTGTGATATTATTAAACAGACTGGTGGATAGGCTGTCTCTCTGTGATATTATTAAACAGACTGGTGGATAGGCTGTCTCTCTGTGATATTATTAAACAGACTGGTGGATAGGCTGTCTCTCTGTGATATTATTAAACAGACTGGTGGATAGGCTGTCTCTGTGATATTATTAAACAGACTGGTGGATAGGCTGTCTCTGTGATATTATTAAACAGACTGGTGGATAGGCTGTCTCTCTGTGATATTATTAAACAGACTGGTGGATAGGCTGTCTCTCTGTGATATTATTAAACAGACTGGTGGATAGGCTGTCTCTCTGTGATATTATTAAACAGACTGGTGGATAGGCTGTCTCTCTGTGATATTATTAAACAGACTGGTGGATAGGCTGTCTCTCTGTGATATTATTAAACAGACTGGTGGATAGGCTGTCTCTGTGATATTATTAAACAGACTGGTGGATAGGCTGTCTCTCTGTGATATTATTAAACAGACTGGTGGATAGGCTGTCTCTCTGTGATATTATTAAACAGACTGGTGGATAGGCTGTCTCTCTGTGATATTATTAAACAGACTGGTGGATAGGCTGTCTCTCTGTGATATTATTAAACAGACTGGTGGATAGGCTGTCTCTCTGTGATATTATTAAACAGACTGGTGGATAGGCTGTCTCTCTGTGATATTATTAAACAGACTGGTGGATAGGCTGTCTCTCTGTGATATTATTAAACAGACTGGTGGATAGGCTGTCTCTCTGTGATATTATTAAACAGACTGGTGGATAGGCTGTCTCTCTGTGATATTATTAAACAGACTGGTGGATAGGCTGTCTCTCTGTGATATTATTAAACAGACTGGTGGATAGGCTGTCTCTCTGTGACATTATTAAACAGACTGGTGGATAGGCTGTCTCTCTGTGATATTATTAAACAGACTGGTGGATAGGCTATCTCTCTGTGATATTATTAAACAGACTGGTGGATATGGTGTCTCTGTGATATTATTAAACAGACTGGTGGATAGGCTGTCTCTCTGTGATATTATTAAACAGACTGGTGGATAGGCTGTCTCTCCGTGATATTATGAAACAGACTGGTGGATACGCTGTCTCTCTGTGATATTATTAAACAGACTGGTGGATAGGCTGTCTCTGTGATATTATTAAACAGACTGGTGGATAGGCTGTCTCTCTGTGATATTATTAAACAGACTGGTGGATAGGCTGTCTCTCTGTGATATTATTAAACAGACTGGTGGATAGGCTGTCTCTGTGATATTATTAAACAGACTGGTGGATAGGCTGTCTCTCTGTGATATTATTAAACAGACTGGTGGATAGGCTGTCTCTCTGTGATATTATTAAACAGACTGGTGGATAGGCTGTCTCTCTGTGATATTATTAAACAGACTGGTGGATAGGCTGTCTCTCTGTGATATTATTAAACAGACTGGTGGATAGGCTGTCTCTGTGATATTATTAAACAGACTGGTGGATAGGCTGTCTCTCTGTGATATTATTAAACAGACTGGTGGATAGGCTGTCTCTGTGATATTATTAAACAGACTGGTGGATAGGCTGTCTCTCTGTGATATTATTAAACAGACTGGTGGATAGGCTGTCTCTCTGTGATATTATTAAACAGACTGGTGGATAGGCTGTCTCTCTGTGATATTATTAAACAGACTGGTGGATAGGCTGTCTCTCTGTGATATTATTAAACAGACTGGTGGATAGGCTGTCTCTGTGATATTATTAAACAGACTGGTGGATAGGCTGGTGGATAGGCTGTCTCTGTGATATTATTAAACAGACTGGTGGATAGGCTGTCTCTGTGATATTATTAAACAGACTGGTGGATAGGCTGTCTCTCTGTGATATTATTAAACAGACTGGTGGATAGGCTGTCTCTCTGTGATATTATTAAACAGACTGGTGGATAGGCTGTCTCTGTGATATTATTAAACAGACTGGTGGATAGGCTGTCTCTCTGTGATATTATTAAACAGACTGGTGGATAGGCTGTCTCTCTGTGATACTATTAAACAGACTGGTGGATAGGCTGTCACTCTGTGATACTATTAAACAGACTGGTGGATAGGCTGTCTCTGTGATATTATTAAACAGACTGGTGGATAGGCTGTCTCTCTGTGATATTATTAAACAGACTGGTGGATAGGCTGTCTCTCTGTGATATTATTAAACAGACTGGTGGATAGGCTGTCTCTCTGTGATATTATTAAACAGACTGGTGGATAGGCTGTCTCTCTGTGATATTATTAAACAGACTGGTGGATAGGCTGTCTCTGTGATATTATTAAACAGACTGGTGGATAGGCTGTCTCTCTGTGATATTATTAAACAGACTGCTGGATAGGCTGTCTCTGTGATATTATTAAACAGACTGGTGGATAGGCTGTCTCTGTGATATTATTAAACAGACTGGTGGATAGGCTGTCTCTCTGTGATATTATTAAACAGACTGGTGGATAGGCTGTCTCTGGATATTATTAAACAGACTGGTGGATAGGCTGTCTCTCTGTGATATTATTAAACAGACTGGTGGATAAACAGGCTGTCTCTCTGTGATATTATTAAACAGACTGGTGGATAGGCTGTCTCTCTGTGATATTATTAAACAGACTGGTGGATAGGCTGTCTCTCTGTGATATTATTAAACAGACTGGTGGATAGGCTGTCTCTGTCTCTGTGATATTATTAAACAGACTGGTGGATAGGCTGTCTCTCTGTGATATTATTAAACAGACTGGTGGATAGGCTGTCTCTGTGATATTATTAAACAGACTGGTGGATAGGCTGTCTCTCTGTGATATTATTAAACAGACTGGTGGATAGGCTGTCTCTCTGTGATATTATTAAACAGACTGGTGGATAGGCTGTCTCTGTGATATTATTAAACAGACTGGTGGATAGGCTGTCTCTCTGTGATATTATTAAACAGACTGGTGGATAGGCTGTCTCTCTGTGATATTATTAAACAGACTGGTGGATAGGCTGTCTCTCTGTGATATTATTAAACAGACTGGTGGATAGGCTGTCTCTCTGTGATATTATTAAACAGACTGGTGGATAGGCTGTCTCTCTGTGATATTATTAAACAGACTGGTGGATAGGCTGTCTCTGTGATATTATTAAACAGACTGGTGGATAGGCTGTCTCTCTGTGATATTATTAAACAGACTGGTGGATAGGCTGTCTCTGTGATATTATTAAACAGACTGGTGGATAGGCTGTCTCTCTGTGATATTATTAAACAGACTGGTGGATAGGCTGTCTCTCTGTGATATTATTAAACAGACTGGTGGATAGGCTGTCTCTCTGTGATATTATTAAACAGACTGGTGGATAGGCTGTCTCTGTGATATTATTAAACAGACTGGTGGATAGGCTGTCTCTCTGTGATATTATTAAACAGACTGGTGGATAGGCTGTCTCTCTGTGATATTATTAAACAGACTGGTGGATAGGCTGTCTCTGTGATATTATTAAACAGACTGGTGGATAGGCTGTCTCTGTGATATTATTAAACAGACTGGTGGATAGGCTGTCTCTCTGTGATATTATTAAACAGACTGGTGGATAGGCTGTCTCTGTGATATTATTAAACAGACTGGTGGATAGGCTGTCTCTCTGTGATATTATTAAACAGACTGGTGGATAGGCTGTCTCTCTGTGATATTATTAAACAGACTGGTGGATAGGCTGTCTCTCTGTGATATTATTAAACAGACTGGTGGATAGGCTGTCTCTCTGTGATATTATTAAACAGACTGGTGGATAGGCTGTCTCTGTGATATTATTAAACAGACTGGTGGATAGGCTGTCTCTCTGTGATATTATTAAACAGACTGGTGGATAGGCTGTCTCTGTGATATTATTAAACAGACTGGTGGATAGGCTGTCTCTCTGTGATATTATTAAACAGACTGGTGGATAGGCTGTCTCTGTGATATTATTAAACAGACTGGTGGATAGGCTGTCTCTCTGTGATATTATTAAACAGACTGGTGGATAGGCTGTCTCTGTGATATTATTAAACAGACTGGTGGATAGGCTGTCTCTCTGTGATATTATTAAACAGACTGGTGGATAGGCTGTCTCTCTGTGATATTATTAAACAGACTGGTGGATAGGCTGTCTCTCTGTGATATTATTAAACAGACTGGTGGATAGGCTGTCTCTGTGATATTATTAAACAGACTGGTGGATAGGCTGTCTCTGTGATATTATTAAACAGACTGGTGGATAGGCTGTCTCTGTGATATTATTAAACAGACTGGTGGATAGGCTGTCTCTCTGTGATATTATTAAACAGACTGGTGGATAGGCTGTCTCTCTGTGATATTATTAAACAGACTGGTGGATAGGCTGTCTCTCTGTGATATTATTAAACAGACTGGTGGATAGGCTGTCTCTCTGTGATATTATTAAACAGACTGGTGGATAGGCTGTCTCTGTGATATTATTAAACAGACTGGTGGATAGGCTGTCTCTCTGTGATATTATTAAACAGACTGGTGGATAGGCTGTCTCTCTGTGATATTATTAAACAGACTGGTGGATAGGCTGTCTCTGTGATATTATTAAACAGACTGGTGGATAGGCTGTCTCTCTGTGATATTATTAAACAGACTGGTGGATAGGCTGTCTCTGTGATATTATTAAACAGACTGGTGGATAGGCTGTCTCTCTGTGATATTATTAAACAGACTGGTGGATAGGCTGTCTCTGTGATATTATTAAACAGACTGGTGGATAGGCTGTCTCTCTGTGATATTATTAAACAGACTGGTGGATAGGCTGTCTCTCTGTGATATTATTAAACAGACTGGTGGATAGGCTGTCTCTCTGTGATATTATTAAACAGACTGGTGGATAGGCTGTCTCTCTGTGATATTATTAAACAGACTGGTGGATAGGCTGTCTCTCTGTGATATTATTAAACAGACTGGTGGATAGGCTGTCTCTCTGTGATATTATTAAACAGACTGGTGGATAGGCTGTCTCTCTGTGATATTATTAAACAGACTGGTGGATAGGCTGTCTCTCTGTGATATTATTAAACAGACTGGTGGATAGGCTGTCTCTCTGTGATATTATTAAACAGACTGGTGGATAGGCTGTCTCTCTGTGATATTATTAAACAGACTGGTGGATAGGCTGTCTCTGTGATATTATTAAACAGACTGGTGGATAGGCTGTCTCTCTGTGATATTATTAAACAGACTGGTGGATAGGCTGTCTCTGTGATATTATTAAACAGACTGGTGGATAGGCTGTCTCTCTGTGATATTATTAAACAGACTGGTGGATAGGCTGTCTCTCTGTGATATTATTAAACAGACTGGTGGATAGGCTGTCTCTCTGTGATATTATTAAACAGACTGGTGGATAGGCTGTCTCTGTGATATTATTAAACAGACTGGTGGATAGGCTGTCTCTCTGTGATATTATTAAACAGACTGGTGGATAGGCTGTCTCTCTGTGATATTATTAAACAGACTGGTGGATAGGCTGTCTCTGTGATATTATTAAACAGACTGGTGGATAGGCTGTCTCTCTGTGATATTATTAAACAGACTGGTGGATAGGCTGTCTCTCTGTGATATTATTAAACAGACTGGTGGATAGGCTGTCTCTCTGTGATATTATTAAACAGACTGGTGGATAGGCTGTCTCCTGTGATATTATTAAACAGACTGGTGGATAGGCTGTCTCTGTGATATTATTAAACAGACTGGTGGATAGGCTGTCTCTCTGTGATATTATTAAACAGACTGGTGGATAGGCTGTCTCTCTGTGATATTATTAAACAGACTGGTGGATAGGCTGTCTCTCTGTGATATTATTAAACAGACTGGTGGATAGGCTGTCTCTCTGTGATATTATTAAACAGACTGGTGGATAGGCTGTCTCTCTGTGATATTATTAAACAGACTGGTGGATAGGCTGTCTCTCTGTGATATTATTAAACAGACTGGTGGATAGGCTGTCTCTGTGATATTATTAAACAGACTGGTGGATAGGCTGTCTCTCTGTGATATTATTAAACAGACTGGTGGATAGGCTGTCTCTGTGATGATATTATTAAACAGACTGGTGGATAGGATGTCTGTGATATTATTAATCAGACTGGTGGATAGGCTGTCTCTCTGTGATATTATTAAACAGACTGGTGGATAGGCTGTCTGTCTGTGATATTATTAAACAGACTGGTGGATAGGCTGTCTCTGTGATATTATTAAACAGACTGGTGGATAGGCTGTCTCTGTGATATTATGAAACAGACTGGTGGATAGGCTGTCTCTCTGTGATATTATTAAACAGACTGGTGGATAGGCTGTCTCTCTGTGATATTATTAAACAGACTGGTGGATAGGCTGTCTCTCTGTGATATTATTAAACAGACTGGTGGATAGGCTGTCTCTCTGTGATATTATTAAACAGACTGGTGGATAGGCTGTCTCTCTGTGATATTATTAAACAGACTGGTGGATAGGCTGTCTCTCTGTGATATTATTAAACAGACTGGTGGATAGGCTGTCTCTCTGTGATATTATTAAACAGACTGGTGGATAGGCTGTCTCTGTGATATTATTAAACAGACTGGTGGATAGGCTGTCTCTCTGTGATATTATTAAACAGACTGGTGGATAGGCTGTCTCTGTGATATTATTAAACAGACTGGTGGATAGGCTTCTCTGTGATATTATTAAACAGACTGGTGGATAGGCTGTCTCTCTGTGATATTATTAAACAGACTGGTGGATAGGCTGTCTCTGTGATATTATTAAACAGACTGGTGGATAGGCTGTCTCTCTGTGATATTATTAAACAGACTGGTGGATAGGCTGTCTCTGTGATATTATTAAACAGACTGGTGGATAGGCTGTCTCTCTGTGATATTATTAAACAGACTGGTGGATAGGCTGTCTCTCTGTGATATTATTAAACAGACTGGTGGATAGGCTGTCTCTCTGTGATATTATTAAACAGACTGGTGGATAGGCTGTCTCTCTGTGATATTATTAAACAGACTGGTGGATAGGCTGTCTCTGTGATATTATTAAACAGACTGGTGGATAGGCTGTCTCTGTGATATTATTAAACAGACTGGTGGATAGGCTGTCTCTCTGTGATATTATTAAACAGACTGGTGGATAGGCTGTCTCTCTGTGATATTATTAAACAGACTGGTGGATAGGCTGTCTCTCTGTGATATTATTAAACAGACTGGTGAATAGGCTGTCTCTGTGATATTATTAAACAGACTGGTGGATAGGCTGTCTCTCTGTGATATTATTAAACAGACTGGTGGATAGGCTGTCTCTCTGTGATATTATTAAACAGACTGGTGGATAGGCTGTCTCTCTGTGATATTATTAAACAGACTGGTGGATAGGCTGTCTCTCTGTGATATTATTAAACAGACTGGTGAATAGGCTGTCTCTGTGATATTATTAAACAGACTGGTGGATAGGCTGTCTCTCTGTGATATTATTAAACAGACTGGTGGATAGGCTGTCTCTGTGATATTATTAAACAGACTGGTGGATAGGCTGTCTCTCTGTGATATTATTAAACAGACTGGTGGATAGGCTGTCTCTGTGATATTATTAAACAGACTGGTGGATAGGCTGTCTCTCTGTGATATTATTAAACAGACTGGTGGATAGGCTGTCTCTCTGTGATATTATTAAACAGACTGGTGGATAGGCTGTCTCTGTGATATTATTAAACAGACTGGTGGATAGGCTGTCTCTCTGTGATATTATTAAACAGACTGGTGGATAGGCTGTCTCTCTGTGATATTATTAAACAGACTGGTGGATAGGCTGTCTCTCTGTGATATTATTAAACAGACTGGTGGATAGGCTGTCTCTCTGTGATATTATTAAACAGACTGGTGGATAGGCTGTCTCTGTGATATTATTAAACAGACTGGTGGATAGGCTGTCTCTCTGTGATATTATTAAACAGACTGGTGGATAGGCTGTCTCTGTGATATTATTAAACAGACTGGTGGATAGGCTGTCTCTCTGTGATATTATTAAACAGACTGGTGGATAGGCTGTCTCTGTGATATTATTAAACAGACTGGTGGATAGGCTGTCTCTCTGTGATATTATTAAACAGACTGGTGGATAGGCTGTCTCTCTGTGATATTATTAAACAGACTGGTGGATAGGCTGTCTCTGTGATATTATTAAACAGACTGGTGGATAGGCTGTCTCTCTGTGATATTATTAAACAGACTGGTGGATAGGCTGTCTCTCTGTGATATTATTAAACAGACTGGTGGATAGGCTGTCTCTCTGTGATATTATTAAACAGACTGGTGGATAGGCTGTCTCTGTGATATTATTAAACAGACTGGTGGATAGGCTGTCTCTGTGATGATATTAAACAGACTGGTGGATAGGCTGTCTCTCTGTGATATTATTAAACAGACTGGTGGATAGGCTGTGGATAGGCTGTCTCTCTGTGATATTATTAAACAGACTGGTGGATAGGCTGTCTCTCTGGATATTATTAAACAGACTGGTGGATAGGCTGTCTCTGTGATATTATTAAACAGACTGGTGGATAGGCTGTCTCTCTGTGATATTATTAAACAGACTGGTGGATAGGCTGTCTCTCTGTGATATTATTAAACAGACTGGTGGATAGGCTGTCTCCTCTGTGATATTATTAAACAGACTGGTGGATAGGCTGTCTCTCTGTGATATTATTAAACAGACTGGTGGATAGGCTGTCTCTGTGATATTATTAAACAGACTGGTGGATAGGCTGTCTCTCTGTGATATTATTAAACAGACTGGTGGATAGGCTGTCTCTCTGTGATATTATTAAACAGACTGGTGGATAGGCTGTCTCTCTGTGATATTATTAAACAGACTGGTGGATAGGCTGTCTCTCTGTGATATTATTAAACAGACTGGTGAATAGGCTGTCTCTGTGATATTATTAAACAGACTGGTGGATAGGCTGTCTCTCTGTGATATTATTAAACAGACTGGTGGATAGGCTGTCTCTCTGTGATGTTATTAAACAGACTGGTGGATAGGCTGTCTCTCTGTGATATTATTAAACAGACTGGTGAATATGCTGTCTCTGTGATATTATTAAACAGACTGGTGGATAGGCTGTCTGTCTGTGATATTATTAAACAGACTGGTGGATAGGCTGTCTCTCTGTGATATTATTAAACAGACTGGTGGATAGGCTGTCTCTCTGTGATATTATTAAACAGACTGGTGGATAGGCTGTCTCTCTGTGATATTATTAAACAGACTGGTGGATAGGCTGTCTCTCTGTGATATTATTAAACAGACTGGTGGATAGGCTGTCTCTCTGTGATATTATTAAACAGACTGGTGGATAGGCTGTCTCTCTGTGATATTATTAAACAGACTGGTGGATAGGCTGTCTCTGTGATATTATTAAACAGACTGGTGGATAGGCTGTCTCTCTGTGATATTATTAAACAGACTGGTGGATAGGCTGTCTCTGTGATATTATTAAACAGACTGGTGGATAGGCTGTCTCTCTGTGATATTATTAAACAGACTGGTGGATAGGCTGTCTCTGTGATATTATGAAACAGACTGGTGCATAGGCTGTCTCTCTGTGATATTATTAAACAGACTGGTGGATAGGCTGTCTCTCTGTGATATTATTAAACAGACTGGTGGATAGGCTGTCTCTCTGTGATATTATTAAACAGACTGGTGAATAGGCTGTCTCTGTGATATTATTAAACAGACTGGTGGATAGGCTGTCTCTCTGTGATATTATTAAACAGACTGGTGGATAGGCTGTCTCTGTGATATTATTAAACAGACTGGTGGATAGGCTGTTCTCTGTGATATTATTAAACAGACTGGTGGATAGGCTGTCTCTCTGTGATATTATTAAACAGACTGGTGGATAGGCTGTCTCTCTGTGATATTATTAAACAGACTGGTGGATAGGCTGTCTCTCTGTGATATTATTAAACAGACTGGTGGATAGGCTGTCTCTGTGATATTATTAAACAGACTGGTGGATAGGCTGTCTCTGTGATATTATTAAACAGACTGGTGGATAGGCTGTCTCTCTGTGATATTATTAAACAGACTGGTGGATAGGCTGTCTCTCTGTGATATTATT
Source organism: Oncorhynchus tshawytscha (assembly GCF_018296145.1). NCBI lineage: Eukaryota > Metazoa > Chordata > Actinopteri > Salmoniformes > Salmonidae > Oncorhynchus > Oncorhynchus tshawytscha. The sequence goes on along the minus strand of NC_056461.1, from coordinate 34,154,096 downwards.
AAACAGACTGGTGGATAGGCTGTCTCTCTGTGATATTATTAAACAGACTGGTGGATAGGCTGTCTCTCTGTGATATTATTAAACAGACTGGTGGATAGGCTGTCTCTCTGTGATATTATTAAACAGACTGGTGGATAGGCTGTCTCTCTGTGATATTATTAAACAGACTGGTGGATAGGCTGTCTCTCTGTGATATTATTAAACAGACTGGTGGATAGGCTGTCTCTCTGTGATATTATTAAACAGACTGGTGGATAGGCTGTCTCTCTGTGATATTATTAAACAGACTGGTGGATAGGCTGTCTCTGTGATATTATTAAACAGACTGGTGGATAGGCTGTCTCTCTGTGATATTATTAAACAGACTGGTGGATAGGCTGTCTCTGTGATATTATTAAACAGACTGGTGGATAGGCTGTCTCTCTGTGATATTATTAAACAGACTGGTGGATAGGCTGTCTCTGTGATATTATTAAACAAACTGACTGGTGGATAGGCTGTCTCTGTGATATTATTAAACAGACTGGTGGATAGGCTGTCTCTCTGTGATATTATTAAACAGACTGGTGGATAGGCTGTCTCTGTGATATTATTAAACAGACTGGTGGATAGGCTGTCTCTCTGTGATATTATTAAACAGACTGGTGGATAGGCTGTCTCTGTGATATTATTAAACAGACTGGTGGATAGGCTGTCTGTCTGTGATATTATTAAACAGACTGGTGGATAGGCTGTCTCTGTGATATTATTAAACAGACTGGTGGATAGGCTGTCTCTGTGATATTATTAAACAGACTGGTGGATAGGCTGTCTCTCTGTGATATTATTAAACAGACTGGTGGATAGGCTGTCTCTCTGTGATATTATTAAACAGACTGGTGGATAGGCTGTCTCTCTGTGATATTATTAAACAGACTGGTGGATAGGCTGTCTCTCTGTGATATTATTAAACAGACTGGTGGATAGGCTGTCTCTGTGATATTATTAAACAGACTGGTGGATAGGCTGTCTCTCTGTGATATTATTAAACAGACTGGTGGATAGGCTGTCTCTCTGTGATATTATTAAACAGACTGGTGGATAGGCTGTCTCTCTGTGATATTATTAAACAGACTGGTGGATAGGCTGTCTCTCTGTGATATTATTAAACAGACTGGTGGATAGGCTGTCTCTGTGATATTATTAAACAGACTGGTGGATAGGCTGTCTCTGTGATATTATTAAACAGACTGGTGGATAGGCTGTCTCTGTGATATTATTAAACAGACTGGTGGATAGGCTGTCTCTCTGTGATATTATTAAACAGACTGGTGGATAGGCTGTCTCTGTGATATTATTAAACAGACTGGTGGATAGGCTGTCTCTCTGTGATATTATTAAACAGACTGGTGGATAGGCTGTCTCTCTGTGATATTATTAAACAGACTGGTGGATAGGCTGTCTCTCTGTGATATTATTAAACAGACTGGTGGATAGGCTGTCTCTCTGTGATATTATTAAACAGACTGGTGGATAGGCTGTCTCTCTGTGATATTATTAAACAGACTGGTGGATAGGCTGTCTCTCTGTGATATTATTAAACAGACTGGTGGATAGGCTGTCTCTCTGTGATATTATTAAACAGACTGGTGAATAGGCTGTCTCTGTGATATTATTAAACAGACTGGTGGATAGGCTGTCTGTCTGTGATATTATTAAACAGACTGGTGGATAGCCTGTCTCTGTGATATTATGAAACAGACTGATGGATAGGCTGTCTCTCTGTGATATTATTAAACAGACTGGTGGATAGGCTGTCTCTGTGATATTATTAAACAGACTGGTGGATAGGCTGTCTCTCTGTGATATTATTAAACAGACTGGTGGATAGGCTGTCTCTCTGTGATATCATTAAACAGACTGGTGGATAGGCTGTCTCTGTGATATTATTAAACAGACTGGTGGATAGGCTGTCTCTCTGTGATATTATTAAACAGACTGGTGGATAGGCTGTCTGTGATATTATTAAACAGACTGGTGGATAGGCTGTCTCTCTGTGATATTATTAAACAGACTGGTGGATAGGCTGTCTCTCTGTGATATTATTAAACAGACTGGTGGATAGGGTGTCTCTGTGATGTTATTAAACAGACTGGTGGATAGGCTGTCTCTCTGTGATATTATTAAACAGACTGGTGGATAGGCTGTCTGTGATATTATTAATCAGACTGGTGGATAGGCTGTCTCTGTGATGTTATTAAACAGACTGCTGGATAGGCTGTCTCTCTGTGATATTATTAAACAGACTGGTGGATAGGCTGTCTCTCTGTGATATTATTAAACAGACTGGTGGATAGGCTGTCTCTCTGTGATATTATTAAACAGACTGGTGGATAGGCTGTCTCTCTGTGATATTATTAAACAGACTGGTGGATAGGCTGTCTCTGTGATATTATTAAACAGACTGGTGGATAGGCTGTCTCTGTGATATTATGAAACAGACTGGTGGATAGGCTGTCTCTCTGTGATATTATTAAACAGACTGGTGGATAGGCTGTCTCTCTGTGATATTATTAAACAGACTGGTGGATAGGCTGTCTCTCTGTGATATTATTAAACAGACTGGTGGATAGGCTGTCTCTCTGTGATATTATTAAACAGACTGGTGGATAGGCTGTCTCTGTGATATTATTAAACAGACTGGTGGATAGGCTGTCTCTCTGTGATATTATTAAACAGACTGGTGGATAGGCTGTCTCTCTGTGATATTATTAAACAGACTGGTGGATAGGCTGTCTCTGTGATATTATTAAACAGACTGGTGGATAGGCTGTCTCTCTGTGATATTATTAAACAGACTGGTGGATAGGCTGTCTGTCTGTGATATTATTAAACAGACTGGTGGATAGGCTGTCTCTCTGTGATATTATTAAACAGACTGGTGGATAGGCTGTCTCTCTGTGATATTATTAAACAGACTGGTGGATAGGCTGTCTCTCTGTGATATTATTAAACAGACTGGTGGATAGGCTGTCTCTCTGTGATATTATTAAACAGACTGGTGGATAGGCTGTCTCTCTGTGATATTATTAAACAGACTGGTGGATAGGCTGTCTCTGTGATATTATTAAACAGACTGGTGGATAGGCTGTCTCTGTGATATTATTAAACAGACTGGTGGATAGGCTGTCTCTCTGTGATATTATTAAACAGACTGGTGGATAGGCTGTCTCTCTGTGATATTATTAAACAGACTGGTGGATAGGCTGTCTCTCTGTGATATTATTAAACAGACTGATATTATTAAACAGACTGGTGGATAGGCTGTCTCTCTGTGATATTATTAAACAGACTGGTGGATAGGCTGTCTCTCTGTGATATTATTAAACAGACTGGTGGATAGGCTGTCTCTCTGTGATATTATTAAACAGACTGGTGGATAGGCTGTCTCTGTGATATTATTAAACAGACTGGTGGATAGGCTGTCTCTCTGTGATATTATTAAACAGACTGGTGGATAGGCTGTCTCTCTGTGATATTATTAAACAGACTGGTGGATAGGCTGTCTCTGTGATATTATTAAACAGACTGGTGGATAGGCTGTCTCTCTGTGATATTATTAAACAGACTGGTGGATAGGCTGTCTCTGTGATATTATTAAACAGACTGGTGGATAGGCTGTCTCTCTGTGATATTATTAAACAGACTGGTGGATAGGCTGTCTCTCTGTGATATTATTAAACAGACTGGTGGATAGGCTGTCTCTGTGATATTATTAAACAGACTGGTGGATAGGCTGTCTCTGTGATATTATTAAACAGACTGGTGGATAGGCTGTCTCTCTGTGATATTATTAAACAGACTGGTGGATAGGCTGTCTCTCTGTGATATTATTAAACAGACTGGTGGATAGGCTGTCTCTCTGTGATATTATTAAACAGACTGGTGGATAGGCTGTCTCTCTGTGATATTATTAAACAGACTGGTGGATAGGCTGTCTCTCTGTGATATTATTAAACAGACTGGTGGATAGGCTGTCTCTCTGTGATATTATTAAACAGACTGGTGGATAGGCTGTCTCTCTGTGACTGGTGGATATTCTCTGTGATTTAAAACAGACTGGTGGATAGGCTGTCTCTCTGTGATATTATTAAACAGACTGGTGGATAGGCTGTCTCTCTGATATTTATTAAACAGACTGGTGGATAGGCTGTCTCTGTGATATTATTAAACAGACTGGTGGATAGGCTGTCTCTGTGATATTATTAAACAGACTGGTGGATAGGCTGTCTCTCTGTGATATTATTAAACAGACTGGTGGATAGGCTGTCTCTCTGTGATATTATTAAACAGACTGGTGGATAGGCTGTCTCTCTGTGATATTATTAAACAGACTGGTGGATAGGCTGTCTCTCTGTGATATTATTAAACAGACTGGTGGATAGGCTGTCTCTGTGATATTATTAAACAGACTGGTGGATAGGCTGTCTCTGTGATATTATTAAACAGACTGGTGGATAGGCTGTCTCTGTGATATTATTAAACAGACTGGTGGATAGGCTGTCTCTGTGATATTATTAAACAGACTGGTGGATAGGCTGTCTCTCTGTGATATTATTAAACAGACTGGTGGATAGGCTGTCTCTCTGTGATATTATTAAACAGACTGGTGGATAGGCTGTCTCTGTGATATTATTAAACAGACTGGTGGATAGGCTGTCTCTGTGATATTATTAAACAGACTGGTGGATAGGCTGTCTCTGTGATATTATTAAACAGACTGGTGGATAGGCTGTCTCTCTGTGATATTATTAAACAGACTGGTGGATAGGCTGTCTCTCTGTGATATTATTAAACAGACTGGTGGATAGGCTGTCTCTGTGATATTATTAAACAGACTGGTGGATAGGCTGTCTCTCTGTGATATTATTAAACAGACTGGTGGATAGGCTGTCTCTCTGTGATATTATTAAACAGACTGGTGGATAGGCTGTCTCTGTGATATTATTAAACAGACTGGTGGATAGGCTGTCTCTGTGATATTATTAAACAGACTGGTGGATAGGCTGTCTCTCTGTGATATTATTAAACAGACTGGTGGATAGGCTGTCTCTCTGTGATATTATTAAACAGACTGGTGGATAGGCATATTATTAAACAGACTGGTGGATAGGCTGTCTCTCTGTGATATTATTAAACAGACTGGTGGATAGGCTGTCTCTCTGTGATATTATTAAACAGACTGGTGGATAGGCTGTCTCTCTGTGATATTATTAAACAGACTGGTGGATAGGCTGTCTCTCTGTGATATTATTAAACAGACTGGTGGATAGGCTGTCTCTCTGTGACATTATTAAACAGACTGGTGGATAGGCTGTCTCTCTGTGATATTATTAAACAGACTGGTGGATAGGCTATCTCCCTGTGATATTATTAAACAGACTGGTGGATAGGGTGTCTCTGTGATATTATTAAACAGACTGGTGGATAGGCTGTCTCTCTGTGATATTATTAAACAGACTGGTGGATAGGCTGTCTCTGTGATATTATTAAACAGACTGGTGGATAGGCTGTCTCTCTGTGATATTATTAAACAGACTGGTGGATAGGCTGTCTCTGTGATATTATTAAACAGACTGGTGGATAGGCTGTCTCTCTGTGATATTATTAAACAGACTGGTGGATAGGCTGTCTCTCTGTGATATTATTAAACAGACTGGTGGATAGGCTGTCTCTCTGTGATATTATTAAACAGACTGGTGGATAGGCTGTCTCTCTGTGATATTATTAAACAGACTGGTGGATAGGCTGTCTCTCTGTGATATTATTAAACAGACTGGTGGATAGGCTGTCTCTCTGTGATATTATTAAACAGACTGGTGGATAGGCTGTCTCTGTGATATTATTAAACAGACTGGTGGATAGGCTGTCTCTCTGTGATATTATTAAACAGACTGGTGGATAGGCTGTCTCTCTGTGATATTATTAAACAGACTGGTGGATAGGCTGTCTCTCTGTGATATTATTAAACAGACTGGTGGATAGGCTGTCTCTCTGTGATATTATTAAACAGACTGGTGGATAGGCTGTCTCTGTGATATTATTAAACAGACTGGTGGATAGGCTGTCTCTGTGATATTATTAAACAGACTGGTGGATAGGCTGTCTCTGTGATATTATTAAACAGACTGGTGGATAGGCTGTCTCTGTGATATTATTAAACAGACTGGTGGATAGGCTGTCTCTCTGTGATATTATTAAACAGACTGGTGGATAGGCTGTCTCTCTGTGATATTATTAAACAGACTGGTGGATAGGCTGTCTCTGTGATATTATTAAACAGACTGGTGGATAGGCTGTCTCTGTGATATTATTAAACAGACTGGTGGATAGGCTGTCTCTGTGATATTATTAAACAGACTGGTGGATAGGCTGTCTCTCTGTGATATTATTAAACAGACTGGTGGATAGGCTGTCTCTGTGATATTATTAAACAGACTGGTGGATAGGCTGTCTCTCTGTGATATTATTAAACAGACTGGTGGATAGGCTGTCTCTGTGATATTATTAAACAGACTGGTGGATAGGCTGTCTCTGTGATATTATTAAACAGACTGGTGGATAGGCTGTCTCTCTGTGATATTATTAAACAGACTGGTGGATAGGCTGTCTCTCTGTGATATTATTAAACAGACTGGTGGATAGGCTGTCTCTCTGTGATATTATTAAACAGACTGGTGGATAGGCTGTCTCTCTGTGATATTATTAAACAGACTGGTGGATAGGCTGTCTCTCTGTGATATTATTAAACAGACTGGTGGATAGGCTGTCTCTCTGTGATATTATTAAACAGACTGGTGGATAGGCTGTCTCTCTGTGATATTATTAAACAGACTGGTGGATAGGCTGTCTCTGTGATATTATTAAACAGACTGGTGGATAGGCTGTCTCTCTGTGATATTATTAAACAGACTGGTGGATAGGCTGTCTCTGTGATATTATTAAACAGACTGGTGGATAGGCTGTCTCTCTGTGATATTATTAAACAGACTGGTGGATAGGCTGTCTCTCTGTGATATTATTAAACAGACTGGTGGATAGGCTGTCTCTCTGTGATATTATTAAACAGACTGGTGGATAGGCTGTCTCTGTGATATTATTAAACAGACTGGTGGATAGGCTGTCTCTCTGTGATATTATTAAACAGACTGGTGGATAGGCTGTCTCTCTGTGATATTATTAAACAGACTGGTGGATAGGCTGTCTCTGTGATATTATTAAACAGACTGGTGGATAGGCTGTCTCTCTGTGATATTATTAAACAGACTGGTGGATAGGCTGTCTCTCTGTGATATTATTAAACAGACTGGTGGATAGGCTGTCTCTCTGTGATATTATTAAACAGACTGGTGGATAGGCTGTCTCTCTGTGATATTATTAAACAGACTGGTGGATAGGCTGTCTCTGTGATGATATTAAACAGACTGGTGGATAGGCTGTCTCTCTGTGATATTATTAAACAGACTGGTGGATAGGCTGTCTCTGTGATATTATTAAACAGACTGGTGGATAGGCTGTCTCTGTGATATTATTAAACAGACTGGTGGATAGGCTGTCTCTCTGTGATATTATTAAACAGACTGGTGGATAGGCTGTCTCTCTGTGATATTATTAAACAGACTGGTGGATAGGCTGTCTCTCTGTGATATTATTAAACAGACTGGTGGATAGGCTGTCTCTCTGTGATATTATTAAACAGACTGGTGGATAGGCTGTCTCTCTGTGATATTATTAAACAGACTGGTGGATAGGCTGTCTCTGTGATATTATTAAACAGACTGGTGGATAGGCTGTCTCTCTGTGATATTATTAAACAGACTGGTGGATAGGCTGTCTCTGTGATATTATTAAACAGACTGGTGGATAGGCTGTCTCTCTGTGATATTATTAAACAGACTGGTGGATAGGCTGTCTCTCTGTGATATTATTAAACAGACTGGTGGATAGGCTGTCTCTCTGTGATATTATTAAACAGACTGGTGGATAGGCTGTCTCTGTGATATTATTAAACAGACTGGTGGATAGGCTGTCTCTGTGATATTATTAAACAGACTGGTGGATAGGCTGTCTCTCTGTGATATTATTAAACAGACTGGTGGATAGGCTGTCTCTCTGTGATATTATTAAACAGACTGGTGGATAGGCTGTCTCTCTGTGATATTATTAAACAGACTGGTGGATAGGCTGTCTCTCTGTGATATTATTAAACAGACTGGTGGATAGGCTGTCTCTCTGTGATATTATTAAACAGACTGGTGGATAGGCTGTCTCTCTGTGATATTATTAAACAGACTGGTGGATAGGCTGTCTCTGTGATATTATTAAACAGACTGGTGGATAGGCTGTCTCTCTGTGATATTATTAAACAGACTGGTGGATAGGACTGTGGATAGGCTGTCTCTGTGATATTATTAAACAGACTGGTGGATAGGCTGTCTCTCTGTGATATTATTAAACAGACTGGTGGATAGGCTGTCTCTCTGTGATATTATTAAACAGACTGGTGGATAGGCTGTCTCTCTGTGATATTATTAAACAGACTGGTGGATAGGCTGTCTCTCTGTGATATTATTAAACAGACTGGTGGATAGGCTGTCTCTCTGTGATATTATTAAACAGACTGGTGGATAGGCTGTCTCTCTGTGATATTATTAAACAGACTGATATTGTGATATTAAAACAGACTGGTGGATAGGCTGTCTCTGTGATATTATTAAACAGACTGGTGGATAGGCTGTCTCTCTGTGATATTATTAAACAGACTGGTGGATAGGCTGTCTCTGTGATATTATTAAACAGACTGGTGGATAGGCTGTCTGTCTGTGATATTATTAAACAGACTGGTGGATAGGCTGTCTCTGTGATATTATTAAACAGACTGGTGGATAGGCTGTCTCTCTGTGATATTATTAAACAGACTGGTGGATAGGCTGTCTCTCTGTGATATTATTAAACAGACTGGTGGATAGGCTGTCTCTCTGTGATATTATTAAACAGACTGGTGGATAGGCTGTCTCTCTGTGATATTATTAAACAGACTGGTGGATAGGCTGTCTCTGTGATATTATTAAACAGACTGGTGGATAGGCTGTCTCTGTGATATTATTAAACAGACTGGTGGATAGGCTGTCTCTGTGATATTATTAAACAGACTGGTGGATAGGCTGTCTCTGTGATATTATTAAACAGACTGGTGGATAGGCTGTCTCTCTGTGATATTATTAAACAGACTGGTGGATAGGCTGTCTCTCTGTGATATTATTAAACAGACTGGTGGATAGGCTGTCTCTCTGTGATATTATTAAACAGACTGGTGGATAGGCTGTCTCTGTGATATTATTAAACAGACTGGTGGATAGGCTGTATATTATTAAACAGACTGGTGGATAGGCTGTCTCTCTGTGATATTATTAAACAGACTGGTGGATAGGCTGTCTCTCTGTGATATTATTAAACAGACTGGTGGATAGGCTGTCTCTGTGATATTATTAAACAGACTGGTGGATAGGCTGTCTCTCTGTGATATTATTAAACAGACTGGTGGATAGGCTGTCTCTCTGTGATATTATTAAACAGACTGGTGGATAGGCTGTCTCTCTGTGATATTATTAAACAGACTGGTGGATAGGCTGTCTCTCTGTGATATTATTAAACAGACTGGTGGATAGGCTGTCTCTGTGATATTATTAAACAGACTGGTGGATAGGCTGTCTCTCTGTGATATTATTAAACAGACTGGTGGATAGGCTGTCTCTCTGTGATATTATTAAACAGACTGGTGGATAGGCTGTCTCTCTGTGATATTATTAAACAGACTGGTGGATAGGCTGTCTCTGTGATATTATTAAACAGACTGGTGGATAGGCTGTCTCTCTGTGATATTATTAAACAGACTGGTGGATAGGCTGTCTCTCTGTGATATTATTAAACAGACTGGTGGATAGGCTGTCTCTCTGTGATATTATTAAACAGACTGGTGGATAGGCTGTCTCTGTGATATTATTAAACAGACTGGTGGATAGGCTGTCTCTCTGTGATATTATTAAACAGACTGGTGGATAGGCTGTCTCTCTGTGATATTATTAAACAGACTGGTGGATAGGCTGTCTCTCTGTGATATTATTAAACAGACTGGTGGATAGGCTGTCTCTCTGTGATATTATTAAACAGACTGGTGGATAGGCTGTCTGTGATATTATTAAACAGACTGGTGGATAGGCTGTCTCTCTGATATTATTAAACAGACTGGTGGATAGGCTGTCTCTGTGATATTATTAAACAGACTGGTGGATAGGCTGTCTCTGTGATATTATTAAACAGACTGGTGGATAGGCTGTCTCTCTGTGATATTATTAAACAGACTGGTGGATAGGCTGTCTCTCTGTGATATTATTAAACAGACTGGTGGATAGGCTGTCTCTCTGTGATATTATTAAACAGACTGGTGGATAGGCTGTCTCTCTGTGATATTATTAAACAGACTGGTGGATAGGCTGTCTCTCTGTGATATTATTAAACAGACTGGTGGATAGGCTGTCTCTGTGATATTATTAAACAGACTGGTGGATAGGCTGTCTCTCTGTGATATTATTAAACAGACTGGTGAATAGGCTGTCTCTGTGATATTATTAAACAGACTGGTGGATAGGCTGTCTGTCTGTGATATTATTAAACAGACTGGTGGATAGGCTGTCTCTGTGATATTATTAAACAGACTGGTGGATAGGCTGTCTGTCTGTGATATTATTAAACAGACTGGTGGATAGGCTGTCTCTGTGATATTATTAAACAGACTGGTGGATAGGCTGTCTCTGTGATATTATGAAACAGACTGGTGGATAGGCTGTCTCTCTGTGATATTATTAAACAGACTGGTGGATAGGCTGTCTCTCTGTGATATTATTAAACAGACTGGTGGATAGGCTGTCTCTCTGTGATATTATTAAACAGACTGGTGGATAGGCTGTCTCTGTGATATTATTAAACAGACTGGTGGATAGGCTGTCTCTGTGATATTATTAAACAGACTGGTGGATAGGCTGTCTCTGTGATATTATTAAACAGACTGGTGGATAGGCTGTCTCTGTGATATTATTAAACAGACTGGTGGATAGGCTGTCTCTCTGTGATATTTTTAAACAGACTGGTGGATAGGCTGTCTGTCTGTGATATTATTAAACAGACTTGTGGATAGGCTGTCTCTGTGATATTATGAAACAGACTGGTGGATAGGCTGTCTCTCTGTGATATTATTAAACCGACTGGTGGATAGGCTGTCTCTGTGATATTATTAAACAGACTGGTGGATAGGCTGTCTCTCTGTGATATTATTAAACAGACTGGTGGATAGGCTGTCTCTCTGTGATATTATTAAACAGACTGGTGGATAGGCTGTCTCTGTGATATTATTAAACAGACTGGTGGATAGGCTGTCTCTCTGTGATATTATTAAACAGACTGGTGGATAGGCTGTCTCTCTGTGATATTATTAAACAGACTGTGATAGGCTGTCTCTGTGATATTATTAAACAGACTGGTGGATAGGCTGTCTCTCTGTGATATTATTAAACAGACTGGTGGATAGGCTGTCTCTCTGTGATATTATTAAACAGACTGGTGGATAGGCTGTCTCTCTGTGATATTATTAAACAGACTGGTGGATAGGCTGTCTCTGTGATATTATTAAACAGACTGGTGGATAGGCTGTCTCTCTGTGATATTATTAAACAGACTGGTGGATAGGCTGTCTCTCTGTGATATTATTAAACAGACTGGTGGATAGGCTGTCTCTCTGTGATATTATTAAACAGACTGGTGGATAGGCTGTCTCTCTGTGATATTATTAAACAGACTGGTGGATAGGCTGTCTCTCTGTGATATTATTAAACAGACTGGTGGATAGGCTGTCTCTCTGTGATATTATTAAACAGACTGGTGGATAGGCTGTCTCTCTGTGATATTATTAAACAGACTGGTGGATAGGCTGTCTCTGTGATATTATTAAACAGACTGGTGGATAGGCTGTCTCTCTGTGATATTATTAAACAGACTGGTGGATAGGCTGTCTCTGTGATATTATTAAACAGACTGGTGGATAGGCTGTCTCTCTGTGATATTATTAAACAGACTGGTGGATAGGCTGTCTCTGTGATATTATTAAACAGACTGGTGGATAGGCTGTCTCTCTGTGATATTATTAAACAGACTGGTGGATAGGCTGTCTCTCTGTGATATTATTAAACAGACTGGTGGATAGGCTGTCTCTCTGTGATATTATTAAACAGACTGGTGGATAGGCTGTCTCTGTGATATTATTAAACAGACTGGTGGATAGGCTGTCTCTCTGTGATATTATTAAACAGACTGGTGGATAGGCTGTCTCTCTGTGATATTATTAAACAGACTGGTGGATAGGCTGTCTCTGTGATATTATTAAACAGACTGGTGGATAGGCTGTCTCTCTGTGATATTATTAAACAGACTGGTGGATAGGCTGTCTGTCTGTGATATTATTAAACAGACTGGTGGATAGGCTGTCTCTCTGTGATATTATTAAACAGACTGGTGGATAGGCTGTCTCTGTGATATTATTAAACAGACTGGTGGATAGGCTGTCTCTGTGATATTATTAAACAGACTGGTGGATAGGCTGTCTCTGTGATATTATTAAACAGACTGGTGGATAGGCTGTCTCTGTGACATTATTAAACAGACTGGTGGATAGGCTGTCTCTGTGATATTATTAAACAGACTGGTGGATAGGCTGTCTCTCTGTGATATTATTAAACAGACTGGTGGATAGGCTGTCTCTCTGTGATGATATTAAACAGACTGGTGGATAGGCTGTCTCTCTGTGATATTATTAAACAGACTGGTGGATAGGCTGTCTCTGTGATATTATTAAACAGACTGGTGGATAGGCTGTCTCTGTGATATTATTAAACAGACTGGTGGATAGGCTGTCTCTCTGTGATATTATTAAACAGACTGGTGGATAGGCTGTCTCTCTGTGATATTATTAAACAGACTGGTGGATAGGCTGTCTCTCTGTGATATTATTAAACAGACTGGTGGATAGGCTGTCTCTGTGATATTATTAAACAGACTGGTGGATAGGCTGTCTCTGTGATATTATTAAACAGACTGGTGGATAGGCTGTCTCTCTGTGATATTATTAAACAGACTGGTGGATAGGCTGTCTCTCTGTGATATTATTAAACAGACTGGTGGATAGGCTGTCTCTCTGTGATATTATTAAACAGACTGGTGGATAGGCTGTCTCTCTGTGATATTATTAAACAGACTGGTGGATAGGCTGTCTCTCTGTGATATTATTAAACAGACTGGTGGATAGGCTGTCTCTCTGTGATATTATTAAACAGACTGGTGGATAGGCTGTCTCTCTGTGATATTATTAAACAGACTGGTGGATAGGCTGTCTCTGTGATATTATTAAACAGACTGGTGGATAGGCTGTCTCTCTGTGATATTATTAAACAGACTGGTGGATAGGCTGTCTCTGTGATTTATTAAACAGACTGGTGGATAGGCTGTCTCTCTGTGATATTATTAAACAGACTGGTGGATAGGCTGTCTCTCTGTGATATTATTAAACAGACTGGTGGATAGGCTGTCTCTGTGATATTATTAAACAGACTGGTGGATAGGCTGTCTCTTGATATTAAAACAGACTGGTGGATAGGCTGTCTCTCTGTGATATTATTAAACAGACTGGTGGATAGGCTGTCTCTCTGTGATATTATTAAACAGACTGGTGGATAGGCTGTCTCTGTGATATTATTAAACAGACTGGTGGATAGGCTGTCTCTCTGTGATATTATTAAACAGACTGGTGGATAGGCTGTCTCTCTGTGATATTATTAAACAGACTGGTGGATAGGCTGTCTCTCTGTGATATTATTAAACAGACTGGTGGATAGGCTGTCTCCTGTGATATTATTAAACAGACTGGTGGATAGGCTGTCTCTGTGATATTATTAAACAGACTGGTGGATAGGCTGTCTCTCTGTGATATTATTAAACAGACTGGTGGATAGGCTGTCTCTCTGTGATATTATTAAACAGACTGGTGGATAGGCTGTCTCTGTGATATTATTAAACAGACTGGTGGATAGGCTGTCTCTCTGTGATATTATTAAACAGACTGGTAATATTATTAAACAGACTGGTGGATAGGCTGTCTCTCTGTGATATTATTAAACAGACTGGTGGATAGGCTGTCTCTCTGTGATATTATTAAACAGACTGGTGGATAGGCTGTCTCTCTGTGATATTATTAAACAGACTGGTGGATAGGCTGTCTCTGTGATATTATGAAACAGACTGGTGGATAGGCTGTCTCTCTGTGATATTATTAAACAGACTGGTGGATAGGCTGTCTATGTGATATTATTAAACAGACTGGTGGATAGGCTGTCTCTCTCTGATATTATTAAACAGACTGGTGGATAGGCTGTCTCTCTGTGATATTATTAAACAGACTGGTGGATAGGCTGTCTCTCTGTGATATTATTAAACAGACTGGTGAATAGGCTGTCTCTGTGATATTATTAAACAGACTGGTGGATAGGCTGTCTCTCTGTGATATTATTAAACAGACTGGTGGATAGGCTGTCTCTCTGTGATATTATTAAACAGACTGGTGGATAGGCTGTCTCTCTGTGATATTATTAAACAGACTGGTGGATAGGCTGTCTCTCTGTGATATTATTAAACAGACTGGTGGATAGGCTGTCTCTCTGTGATATTATTAAACAGACTGGTGGATAGGCTGTCTCTCTGTGATATTATTAAACAGACTGGTGGATAGGCTGTCTCCCTGTGATATTATTAAACAGACTGGTGGATAGGGTGTCTCTGTGATGTTATTTAACAGACTGGTGGATAGGCTGTCTCTCTGTGATATTATTAAACAGATATTATTAAACAGACTGGTGGATAGGCTGTCTCTGTGATATTATTAAACAGACTGGTGGATAGGCTGTCTCTCTGTGATATTATTAAACAGACTGGTGGATAGGCTGTCTCTGTGATATTATTAAACAGACTGGTGGATAGGCTGTCTCTCTGTGATATTATTAAACAGACTGGTGGATAGGCTGTCTCTCTGTGATATTATTAAACAGACTGGTGGATAGGCTGTCTCTCTGTGATATTATTAAACAGACTGGTGGATAGGCTGTCTCTCTGTGATATTATTAAACAGACTGGTGGATAGGCTGTCTCTGTGATATTATTAAACAGACTGGTGGATAGGCTGTCTCTCTGTGATATTATTAAACAGACTGGTGGATAGGCTGTCTCTCTGTGATATTATTAAACAGACTGGTGGATAGGCTGTCAGACTGGTGGATAGGCTGTCTCTCTGTGATATTATTAAACAGACTGGTGGATAGGCTGTCTCTGTGATATTATTAAACAGACTGGTGGATAGGCTGTCTCTCTGTGATATTATTAAACAGACTGGTGGATAGGCTGTCTCTCTGTGATATTATTAAACAGACTGGTGGATAGGCTGTCTCTCTGTGATATTATTAAACAGACTGGTGGATAGGCTGTCTCTCTGTGATATTATTAAACAGACTGGTGGATAGGCTGTCTCTGTGATATTATTAAACAGACTGGTGGATAGGCTGTCTCTGTGATATTATTAAACAGACTGGTGGATAGGCTGTCTCTGTGATATTATTAAACAGACTGGTGGATAGGCTGTCTCTGTGATATTATTAAACAGACTGGTGGATAGGCTGTCTCTCTGTGATATTATTAAACAGACTGGTGGATAGGCTGTCTCTCTGTGATATTATTAAACAGACTGGTGGATAGGCTGTCCGTCTGTGATATTATTAAACAGACTGGTGGATAGGCTGTCTCTGTGATATTATTAAACAGACTGGTGGATAGGCTGTCTCTGTGATATTATTAAACAGACTGGTGGATAGGCTGTCTCTCTGTGATATTATTAAACAGACTGGTGGATAGGCTGTCTCTCTGTGATATTATTAAACAGACTGGTGGATAGGCTGTCTCTGTGATATTATTAAACAGACTGGTGGATAGGCTGTCTCTCTGTGATATTATTAAACAGACTGGTGGATAGGCTGTCTCTCTGTGATATTATTAAACAGACTGGTATAGGCTAAAACAGACTGGTGGATAGGCTGTCTCTGTGATATTATTAAACAGACTGGTGGATAGGCTGTCTCTCTGTGATATTATTAAACAGACTGGTGGATAGGCTGTCTCTCTGTGATATTATTAAACAGACTGGTGGATAGGCTGTCTCTGTGATATTATTAAACAGACTGGTGGATAGGCTGTCTCTCTGTGATATTATTAAACAGACTGGTGGATAGGCTGTCTCTCTGTGATATTATTAAACAGACTGGTGGATAGGCTGTCTCTCTGTGATATTATTAAACAGACTGGTGGATAGGCTGTCTCTCTGTGATATTATTAAACAGACTGGTGGATAGGCTGTCTCTCTGTGATATTATTAAACAGACTGGTGGATAGGCTGTCTCTCTGTGATATTATTAAACAGACTGGTGGATAGGCTGTCTCTCTGTGATATTATTAAACAGACTGGTGAATAGGCTGTCTCTGTGATATTATTAAACAGACTGGTGGATAGGCTGTCTGTCTGTGATATTATTAAACAGACTGGTGGATAGCCTGTCTCTGTGATATTATGAAACAGACTGATGGATAGGCTGTCTCTCTGTGATATTATTAAACAGACTGGTGGATAGGCTGTCTCTGTGATATTATTAAACAGACTGGTGGATAGGCTGTCTCTCTGTGATATTATTAAACAGACTGGTGGATAGGCTGTCTCTCTGTGATATTATTAAACAGACTGGTGGATAGGCTGTCTCTCTGTGATATTATTAAACAGACTGGTGGATAGGCTGTCTCTCTGTGATATTATTAAACAGACTGGTGGATAGGCTGTCTCTCTGTGATATTATTAAACAGACTGGTGGATAGGCTGTCTCTCTGTGATATTATTAAACAGACTGGTGGATAGGGTGTGTCTGTGATGTTATTAAACAGACTGGTGGATAGGCTGTCTCTCTGTGATATTATTAAACAGACTGGTGGATAGGCTGTCTGTGATATTATTAAACAGACTGGTGGATAGGCTGTCTCTCTGTGATATTATTAAACAGACTGGTGGATAGGCTGTCTCTGTGATATTATTAAACAGACTGGTGGATAGGCTGTCTCTGTGATATTATTAAACAGACTGGTGGATAGGCTGTCTCTGTGATATTATTAAACAGACTGGTGGATAGGCTGTCTCTGTGATATTATTAAACAGACTGGTGGATAGGCTGTCTCTGTGATATTATTAAACAGACTGGTGGATAGGCTGTCTCTCTGTGATATTATTAAACAGACTGGTGGATAGGCTGTCTCTCTGTGATATTATTAAACAGACTGGTGGATAGGCTGTCTCTGTGATATTATTAAACAGACTGGTGGATAGGCTGTCTCTGTGATATTATTAAACAGACTGGTGGATAGGCTGTCTCTCTGTGATATTATTAAACAGACTGGTGGATAGGCTGTCTCTCTGTGATATTATTAAACAGACTGGTGGATAGGCTGTCTCTCTGTGATATTATTAAACAGACTGGTGGATAGGCTGTCTCTCTGTGATATTATTAAACAGACTGGTGGATAGGCTGTCTCTGTGATATTATTAAACAGACTGGTGGATAGGCTGTCTCTGTGATATTATTAAACAGACTGGTGGATAGGCTGTCTCTGTGATATTATTAAACAGACTGGTGGATAGGCTGTCTCTCTGTGATATCATTAAACAGACTGGTGGATAGGCTGTCTCTCTGTGATATTATTAAACAGACTGGTGGATAGGCTGTCTCTCTGTGATATTATTAAACAGACTGGTGGATAGGCTGTCTCTCTGTGATATTATTAAACAGACTGGTGGATAGGCTGTCTCTCTGTGATATTATTAAACAGACTGGTGGATAGGCTGTCTCTCTGTGATATTATTAAACAGACTGGTGGATAGGCTGTCTCTGTGATATTATTAAACAGACTGGTGGATAGGCTGTCTCTCTGTGATATTATTAAACAGACTGGTGGATGGGCTGTCTCTGTGATATTACTAAACAGACTGGTGGATAGGCTGTCTCTCTGTGATATTATTAAACAGACTGGTGGATAGGCTGTCTCTCTGTGATATTATTAAACAGACTGGTGGATAGGCTATCTCCCTGTGATATTATTAAACAGACTGGTGGATAGGGTGTCTCTGTGATGTTATTAAACAGACTGGTGGATAGGCTGTCTCTCTGTGATATTATTAAACAGACTGGTGGATAGGCTGTCTCCCTGTGATATTATTAAACAGACTGGTGGATAGGGTGTCTCTGTGATATTATTAAACAGACTGGTGGATAGGCTGTCTCTCTGTGATATTATTAAACAGACTGGTGGATAGGCTGTCTCTCTGTGATATTATTAAACAGACTGGTGGATAGGCTGTCTCTCTGTGATATTATTAAACAGACTGGTGGATAGGCTATCTCCCTGTGATATTATTAAACAGACTGGTGGATAGGGTGTCTCTGTGATGTTATTAAACAGACTGGTGGATAGGCTGTCTCTCTGTGATATTATTAAACAGACTGGTGGATAGGCTGTCTCCCTGTGATATTATTAAACAGACTGGTGGATAGGCTGTCTCTGTGATATTATTAAACAGACTGGTGGATAGGCTGTCTCTCTGTGATATTATTAAACAGACTGGTGGATAGGCTGTCTCTCTGTGATATTATTAAACAGACTGGTGGATAGGCTGTCTCTCTGTGATATTATTAAACAGACTGGTGGATAGGCTGTCTCTCTGTGATATTATTAAACAGACTGGTGGATAGGCTGTCTCTCTGTGATATTATTAAACAGACTGGTGGATAGGCTGTCTCTGTGATATTATTAAACAGACTGGTGGATAGGCTGTCTCTCTGTGATATTATTAAACAGACTGGTGGATAGGCTGTCTCTCTGTGATATTATTAAACAGACTGGTGGATAGGCTGTCTCTCTGTGATATTATTAAACAGACTGGTGGATAGGCTGTCTCTCTGTGATATTATTAAACAGACTGGTGGATAGGCTGTCTCTCTGTGATATTATTAAACAGACTGGTGGATAGGCTGTCTCTGTGATATTATTAAACAGACTGGTGGATAGGCTGTCTCTCTGTGATATTATTAAACAGACTGGTGGATAGGCTGTCTCTGTGATATTATTAAACAGACTGGTGGATAGGCTGTCTCTCTGTGATATTATTAAACAGACTGGTGGATAGGCTGTCTCTGTGATATTATTAAACAGACTGGTGGATAGGCTGTCTCTCTGTGATATTATTAAACAGACTGGTGGATAGGCTGTCTCTGTGATATTATTAAACAGACTGGTGGATAGGCTGTCTCTCTGTGATATTATTAAACAGACTGGTGGATAGGCTGTCTCTCTGTGATATTATTAAACAGACTGGTGGATAGGCTGTCTCTCTGTGATATTATTAAACAGACTGGTGGATAGGCTGTCTCTCTGTGATATTATTAAACAGACTGGTGGATAGGGTGTCTCTGTGATGTTATTAAACAGACTGGTGGATAGGCTGTCTCTCTGTGATATTATTAAACAGACTGGTGGATAGGATGTCTGTGATATTATTAATCAGACTGGTGGATAGGCTGTCTCTCTGTGATATTATTAAACAGACTGGTGGATAGGCTGTCTCTCTGTGATATTATTAAACAGACTGGTGGATAGGCTGTCTCTCTGTGATATTATTAAACAGACTGGTGGATAGGCTGTCTCTGTGATATTATTAAACAGACTGGTGGATAGGCTGTCTCTGTGATATTATTAAACAGACTGGTGGATAGGCTGTCTCTCTGTGATATTATTAAACAGACTGGTGGATAGGCTGTCTCTCTGTGATATTATTAAACAGACTGGTGGATAGGCTGTCTCTCTGTGATATTATTAAACAGACTGGTGGATAGGCTGTCTCTGTGATATTATTAAACAGACTGGTGGATAGGCTGTCTCTGTGATATTATTAAACAGACTGGTGGATAGGCTGTCTCTGTGATATTATTAAACAGACTGGTGGATAGGCTGTCTCTCTGTGATATTATTAAACAGACTGGTGGATAGGCTGTCTCTGTGATATTATTAAACAGACTGGTGGATAGGCTGTCTCTGTGATATTATTAAACAGACTGGTGGATAGGCTGTCTCTGTGATATTATTAAACAGACTGGTGGATAGGCTGTCTCTGTGATATTATGAAACAGACTGGTGGATAGGCTGTCTCTCTGTGATATTATTAAACAGACTGGTGGATAGGCTGTCTCTCTGTGATATTATTAAACAGACTGGTGGATAGGCTGTCTCTCTGTGATATTATTAAACAGACTGGTGGATAGGCTGTCTCTCTGTGATATTATTAAACAGACTGGTGGATAGGCTGTCTCTGTGATATTATTAAACAGACTGGTGGATAGGCTGTCTGTCTGTGATATTATTAAACAGACTGGTGGATAGGCTGTCTCTCTGTGATATTATTAAACAGACTGGTGGATAGGCTGTCTCTCTGTGATATTATTAAACAGACTGGTGGATAGGCTGTCTCTCTGTGATATTATTAAACAGACTGGTGGATAGGCTGTCTCTCTGTGATATTATTAAACAGACTGGTGGATAGGCTGTCTCTCTGTGATATTATTGAACAGACTGGTGGATAGGCTGTGATATTATTAAACAGACTGGTGGATAGGTGTCTCTGTGATATTATGAAACAGACTGGTGGATAGGCTGTCTCTCTGATATTATTAAACAGACTGGTGGATAGGCTGTCTCTGTGATATTATTAAACAGACTGGTGGATAGGCTGTCTCTCTGTGATATTATTAAACAGACTGGTGGATAGGCTGTCTCTCTGTGATATTATTAAACAGACTGGTGGATAGGCTGTCTCCTGTGATATTATTAAACAGACTGGTGGATAGGGTGTCTCTGTGATGTTATTAAACAGACTGGTGGATAGGCTGTCTCTCTGTGATATTATTAAACAGACTGGTGGATAGGCTGTCTCCCTGGGATATTATTAAACAGACTGGTGGATATGGTGTCTCTGTGATATTATTAAACAGACTGGTGGATAGGCTGTCTCTCTGTGATATTATTAAACAGACTGGTGGATAGGCTGTCTCTCTGTGATATTATTAAACAGACTGGTGGATAGGCTGTCTCTCTGTGATATTATTAAACAGACTGGTGGATAGGCTGTCTCTCTGTGATATTATTAAACAGACTGGTGGATAGGCTGTCTCTGTGATATTATTAAACAGACTGGTGGATAGGCTGTCTCTCTGTGATATTATTAAACAGACTGGTGGATAGGCTGTCTCCCTGGGATATTATTAAACAGACTGGTGGATATGGTGTCTCTGTGATATTATTAAACAGACTGGTGGATAGGCTGTCTCTCTGTGATATTATTAAACAGACTGGTGGATAGGCTGTCTCTCTGTGATATTATTAAACAGACTGGTGGATAGGCTGTCTCTCTGTGATATTATTAAACAGACTGGTGGATAGGCTGTCTCTCTGTGATATTATTAAACAGACTGGTGGATAGGCTGTCTCTCTGTGATATTATTAAACAGACTGGTGGATAGGCTGTCTCTGTGATATTATTAAACAGACTGGTGGATAGGCTGTCTCTCTGTGATATTATTAAACAGACTGGTGGATAGGCTGTCTCTGTGATATTATTAAACAGACTGGTGGATAGGCTGTCTCTCTGTGATATTATTAAACAGACTGGTGGATAGGCTGTCTCTCTGTGATATTATTAAACAGACTGGTGGATAGGCTGTCTCTCTGTGATATTATTAAACAGACTGGTGGATAGGCTGTCTCTGTGATATTATTAAACAGACTGGTGGATAGGCTGTCTCTCTGTGATATTATTAAACAGACTGGTGGATAGGCTGTCTCTCTGTGATATTATTAAACAGACTGGTGGATAGGCTGTCTCTCTGTGATATTATTAAACAGACTGGTGGATAGGCTGTCTCTCTGTGATATCATTAAACAGACTGGTGGATAGGCTGTCTCTCTGTGATATTATTAAACAGACTGGTGGATAGGCTGTCTCTCTGTGATATTATTAAACAGACTGGTGGATAGGCTGTCTCCCTGTGATATTATTAAACAGACTGGTGGATAGGGTGTCTCTGTGATGTTATTAAACAGACTGGTGGATAGGCTGTCTCTCTGTGATATTATTAAACAGACTGGTGGATAGGGTGTCTGTGATATTATTAATCAGACTGGTGGATAGGCTGTCTCTCTGTGATATTATTAAACAGACTGGTGGATAGGCTGTCTCTCTGTGATATTATTAAACAGACTGGTGGATAGGCTGTCTCTGTGATATTATTAAACAGACTGGTGGATAGGCTGTCTCTGTGATATTATGAAACAGACTGGTGGATAGGCTGTCTCTCTGTGATATTATTAAACAGACTGGTGGATAGGCTGTCTATGTGATATTATTAAACAGACTGGTGGATAGGCTGTCTCTCTCTGATATTATTAAACAGACTGGTGGATAGGCTGTCTCTGTGATATTATTAAACAGACTGGTGGATAGGCTGTCTCTGTGATATTATTAAACAGACTGGTGGATAGGCTGTCTCTGTGATATTACTAAACAGACTGGTGGATAGGCTGTCTCTCTGTGATATTATTAAACAGACTGGTGGATAGGCTGTCTCTCTGTGATATTATTAAACAGACTGGTGGATAGGCTGTCTCTGTGATATTATTAAACAGACTGGTGGATAGGCTGTCTCTCTGTGATATTATTAAACAGACTGGTGGATAGGCTGTCTCTGTGATATTATTAAACAGACTGGTGGATAGGCTGTCTCTGTAATATTATTAAACAGACTGGTGGATAGGCTGTCTCTGTGAAATTATTAAACAGACTGGTGGATAGGCTGCTGTACTATCATGTATGTACTATACTGACTCATGTTTCACTTGCTTGTCTCTAGGGGAGTTTGGGGAGGTGTGTCGGGGGAGGCTGAAGGTCCCAGGGAAGAAGGAGAACTACGTGGCCATCAAGACCCTGAAGAGTGGCTACACAGACAAACAGAGGCGGGACTTCCTGTCGGAGGCTAGCATCATGGGCCAGTTCCAGCACCCCAACATCATCCACCTGGAGGGCATCATCACTGCTTCCTGTCCCGTCATGATCCTCACTGAGTTCATGGAGAACGGAGCGCTTGACTCCTTCCTTAGGGTCAGTCTATATACCGTCTCTGAGCCTTCCACACACACAGAAACGCACACAGACACACACACACAAACACAGACACACACAAACAAACACAAACACACACTCACAACCCCTTCCTTTTGCGTCATTATTTCACTATGTCACTTCTGGTCTCTGACTCTCCCTCAACCCATCCCTCTTACACGCATATTGAATTGTTTCTTCCAGATCTCTAACTCTCTCGTCTCTCTCTCTGTAGTTGAATGATGGTCAGTTCACTCCCATCCAACTGGTGGGCATGCTGCGTGGCATCGCGTCGGGCATGAAGTACCTGTCTGAGATGAGCTACGTCCACAGAGACCTGGCCGCCCGCAACATCCTGGTCAACAGCAACCTGGTGTGTAAGGTGTCTGACTTCGGCCTGTCCCGTTTCCTCCAGGAGAACTCCTCAGACCCCACCTACACCAGCTCTCTGGTGAGACTACTGCACCCTGTTCTTCCTCAACACCAAGCCCTTTGTGTGTGTGTGCATATGGTCATGGTGTATGGTTGTTGACTACAGATGGTCATGGTGTGTGGTTGTTGACTACATATGGTCATGGTGTGTGGTTGTTGACTACAGATGGTCATGGTGTGTGGTTGTTGACTACATATGGTCATGGTGTGTGGTTGTTGACTACAGATGGTCATGGTGTGTGGTTGTTGACTACAGATGGTCATGGTTTGTGGTTGTTGACTACAGATGATCATGGTGTGTGGTTGTTGACTACATATGGTCATGGTGTGTGGTTGTTGACTACATATGGTCATGGTGTGTGGTTGTTGACTACAGATGGTCATGGTGTGTGGTTGTTGACTACAGATGGTCATGGTGTGTGGTTGTTGACTACATATGATCATGGTGTGTGGTTGTTGACTACAGATGGTCATGGTGTGTGGTTGTTGACTACATATGGTCATGGTGGGTGGTTGTTGACTACAGATGGTCATGGTGTGTGGTTGTTGACTACAGATGGTCACGGTGTGTGGTTGTTGACTACAGATGGTCATGGTGTGTGGTTGTTGACTACATATGGTCATGGTGTGTGGTTGTTGACTACAGATGGTCATGGTGTGTGGTTGTTGACTACAGATGGTCATGGTGTGTGGTTGTTGACTACAGATGGTCATGGTGTGTGGTTGTTGACTACAGATGGTCATGGTGTGTGGTTGTTGACTACAGATGGTCATGGTGTGTGGTTGTTGACTACATATGGTCATGGTGTGTGGTTGTTGACTACAGATGGTCATGGTGTGTGGTTGTTTCATCCTGTCTTCTATCAGGGTGGTAAGATCCCTATCCGCTGGACCGCCCCAGAGGCCATTGCCTTCAGGAAGTTCACCTCAGCCTCCGACGCCTGGAGCTACGGCATCGTCATGTGGGAGGTCATGTCGTTCGGAGAGAGGCCCTACTGGGACATGAGCAACCAGGACGTGATCAACGCCATAGAGCAGGACTACCGCCTACCCCCGCCCCCTGACTGCCCCACCCACCTCCACCAGCTGATGCTGGACTGCTGGCAGAAGGAGCGCTCGGCCCGCCCCCGCTTTGCCGCCATCGTTAGCGCCCTGGACAAGCTGATCCGCAACCCTGCCTCGCTCAAGATCATGGCCCAGGATGGTGCAGGGTGAGTGGGCACAGATCTATAGGCGAGAGGGGTGGGTGTGGAGGGTGTGTGGGAGAGTCAGATAAGGTAGTGTGGGTTTAAACACAAAGCCTAGGGTAAAGACAGGGAAATTACTGTCTAACCAGCTGGAGTACTGTATATCCTGTCCCCTAATAGAGCCCCAGTCTCCACTACTTCATTCCTAGAATACAGTCCTGTCTTTCAGAGAGTCAGTCTACTGTCCCTCCTCTGTCCTGCTGTGACCTGTCAGGCTCTAGCTGTGCCTATCCTCTCCCCCTCTCCCACCCCAAATACTGACCTGTCACTCACAGCCTGGCCCATGCCCCCTCCCCTCCAGCAGCCATTGTTGTTGCCTGTCACTTATGCAGCCTTAGATCCCGCCCCTACTCCGTAGACATGCCTGTGAGGCCCCTGGTGTGTGTGTGACGTGTCCCTGTGTGTGTCCCCTGTCCCCAGGCCATCCCACCCCCTGCTGGACCAGCGGGCCCCCCCGGCTCCCTCAGCGTGTGGCTCCGTGGGGGAGTGGTTGAGGGCCATCAAGATGGAGCGCTACGAGGACAGCTTCCTCCAGGCTGGATTCACCTCTGTAGACCTGTTGGCCCAGATCACTGCTGAGTGAGTTCATACCTACAACAATGTAGCTGTCTGTCTGTCTGTCTATCTGTCTGCCTATCTGTCTGTCTGTCTGGCTATGTGTCAGTCTGTCTGTCTGCCTGTCTATCAGTCTGTCTGCATGTCTATCTGTCTATCAGTCTGTCGGTCTGTCTGCCTGTCTATCAGTCTGTCTGCCTATGCGTCAGTCTGTCTGTCTGCCTGTCTGTCTATCTGTCTGTCTGTTTATCTAATAGTATGTCCTTCTTCTCAGGGACCTGCTGCGTCTGGGAGTGATCCTGGCTGGACACCAGAGGAAGATCCTGTCCAGTATCCAGACTCTGACCATGACCAAGAGCCCTGGAACCATACGCTTCTAACCCCAGCACAACTCAACTTGACCCCTGACCTCTTGCCCTGACCCAACACAGACACCAGCACGCACACACCACACAGAACATCGCACACCCATGGACCTATCCAGCACCCTGTGGTGCTGCACCCACGCAGTTCCTCACCCTGGTACCAGTCCCTTCTTAGACATGAAGTCCATCAGTGTCGTGACAGAGCTTCAATACGAACTTATTATAGACGACCTTCCCTCCAACCTGTTCAACCTGTCCTTATTGACCACTGAGCGGTCAGTCAGGCCTGGTGCTGGGGTCTGGTGGGAGACTGCCTCACTGGCCAGTTCACCCTCACTACTCCTCCTCTGCTTCACTGCTTGAATGTTTAACACACTGGTGATACTAGTGGAAGCACAGATCAACGTCAACCTAAGGACTATAGCTTTTCTATTGGTGTTTTTCATGATGAAGAATATGAACTAGCCAGTAGCGGACGACACTACTGCAACATGGTGACACTTTCACAAATGTTGTGTCTTGGATTATTCATCCCATGTGGATTATATGATGATGTGATTACAGCTCTTTCAACGGACTGGAAAATGTGTGTTTGGACTCTTACCGGATGGACGTTTTCTTTTGGTTTCAAAATGCCTTGCCTTTCCTCAGGTGTTATGGTTAATGTAGGCATTTAGACCAGAACAGACTGTAGTCATACAAGCCTTCCTCTCCTCATCTTCCTCCGTGACTGTGCATGACTCTCCTGGGTCAGCTGTGTGGGAGGAGAGCAGGACTGAGATCAGCACTTTTATAGCCTGAACAGAGAAATTGGGTTTTTTAGTCAGAGATAGAGATCTCTCTGTCTGACTACACCTCTGCTCCTCTCAGAAGCTGCAGTATTTCCTGTGTTTCTCTTGGGGTATGGCTGGCTGGGCATTTCCACTTCCTGTTGCTGCTGGACTGGGCAGCTCACTTCCACACACTCAGATTGAAGGAGGTCCCTGACCGTGGTTAACGAGACTAAGAGAACACTGCTTAAGTATTTTCTAATTGGACGACTTGACCTGGACAGACATCAGCCTGGCCTCTCATTACTTGATTGATATTACTGTTGGTGTGTTTCTGTCTTGCTCGAGTGCCATTTGATATTCTATGTGATTTGAAATCAAAATGCCTTTTCTATAAAGCGGAAAGCCTTCCCAGGGTGATACAGTTAGATCTACCATACAAAGTCCCTTCAGATGCCAACAGTTTCACATGTTTATGTTTGGGGAGATTGTGTGCTTCCTTGTTAACTAAAGGATTGTGGGTAAGTGGTCTTCACATTGAGGATCTGTTATGAAAACAGGGACCTATCTTTTATAAAGTTGCCTTTTAAAATATTGTGTAGATAAGTATGTTTTGATTCCCCCTCCTTTCTGTGTGTAATGTGTATTCAGTCACAATAAAGACACATACCAGTGTTTATCACCTAGGACTCCTGCACCTCTTTTAACAGGCAACTGAGCTTGTTATAACACACACATTACACACACTCCCTTTAGAGTTCTCAAATGCACACACATGAATGCATACACACACACACACACACACACATACAAAGTGAAACACAAGTAAGCCCACACACTCTAATGCATACTAAGTGAAGCATCCCAAAAATGGAGTACACACACACATTCACACGTATACACAGCCAACTTCAGTATATCATCCATATTCCTAATCGTTTTAAGGTGATCCGTTTCTTTGGCAGCTCTTGTTTTCAAACATTCCTCCCCACAGATACTGTGACCTCCACAGTGAGGGAGGGCGAGGGGGGTTGTGGTTTGGGAATTGAGCCTACACCCCCCCCCCCCAACCCTCACCCATTTCAGTTTATCTCCCTCACGGACATTCCTCTCTCTCCTGCTCCTTCCTTCAGAGAGACAACCCGTACCCCAGAGACCTCTCAGCTTGTCCTTGACTCTGTTCACTGACCCTCTCCTGTGTGTTCTCCCCCTGCTCCTCAGCCCTTAGTCCTCTGGAGTAGTGCTCTGCTCTCACCCTGCTACGAACGACCCTGTTAACAGCACGTCCACTGCCCCATCTCAGAGCAGCCCACAGAGAGCTCACCACGGACTGTTTTCTGCTGTTTTCGACTCTCTCTCTCCACCGCACCTGCTGTCTCGACCTCTGAATGCTTTACATTGAAAAGCCAACTGAAATATACTCTTGAGGCACTGACATGTTGCACCCTCTACAACCACTGTGATTATTATTTGACCCTGCTGGTCATCTTGAAGAATATATGAACAATCTGGCCTTAATGGCCATGTACTCTTATAATTAACACCCGGCACAGCCAGAAGAGGACTGGCCACCCCTCAGAGCCTGGTTCCTCTCTACCCAGTACAGACAGAAGAGGACTGGCCACCCCTCAGAGCCTGGTTCCTCTCTACCCAGTACAGACAGAAGAGGACTGGCCACCCCTCAGAGCCAGCTTCCTCTCTACCCAGTACAGCCAGAAGAGGACTGGCCACCCCTCAGAGCCTGCTTCCTCTCTACCCAGTACAGACAGAAGAGGACTGGCCACCCCTCAGAGCCTGGTTCCTCTCTACCCAGTACAGACAGAAGAGGACTGGCCACCCCTCAGAGCCTGGTTCCTCTCTACCCAGTACAGACAGAAGAGGACTGGCCACCCCTCAGAGCCAGCTTCCTCTCTACCCAGTACAGCCAGAAGAGGACTGGCCACCCCTCAGAGCCTGCTTCCTCTCTACCCAGTACAGACAGAAGAGGACTGGCCACCCTTCAGAGCCTGGTTTCCTCTCTACCCAGTACAGACAGAAGAGGACTGGCCACCCTTCAGAGCCTGGTTCCTCTCTACCCAGTACAGACAGAAGAGGACTGGCCACCCTTCAGAGCCTGGTTCCTCTCTACCCAGTACAGACAGAAGAGGACTGGCCACCCTCAGAGCCTGGTTCCTCTCTACCCAGTACAGACAGAAGAGGACTGGCCACCCTTCAGAGCCTGGTTCCTCTCTACCCAGTACAGACAGAAGAGGACTGGCCACCCTTCAGAGCCTGGTTCCTCTCTACCCAGTACAGACAGAAGAGGACTGGCCACCCTTCAGAGCCTGGTTCCTCTCTACCCAGTACAGCTAGAAGAGACTGGCCACCCTCAGAGCCTGGTTCCTCTCTACCCAGTACAGACAGAAGAGGACTGGCCACCCTTCAGAGCCTGGTTCCTCTCTACCCAGTACAGCTAGAAGAGACTGGCCACCCTCAGAGCCTGGTTCCTCTCTACCCAGTACAGCTAGAAGAGACTGGCCACCCCTCAGAGCCTGGTTCCTCTCTACCCAGTACAGACAGAAGAGGACTGGCCACCCTTCAGAGCCTGGTTCCTCTCTACCCAGTACAGCTAGAAGAGACTGGCCACCCTCAGAGCCTGGTTCCTCTCTACCCAGTACAGACAGAAGAGGACTGGCCACCCTCAGAGCCTGGTTCCTCTCTACCCAGTACAGACAGAAGAGGACTGGCCACCCTTCAGAGCCTGGTTCCTCTCTACCCAGTACAGACAGAAGAGGACTGGCCACCCTTCAGAGCCTGGTTCCTCTCTACCCAGTGCAGACAGAAGAGGACTGGCCCCCATCAGAGCCTGGTTCCTCTCTACCCAGTGCAGACAGAAGAGGACTGGCCCCCATCAGAGCCTGGTTCCTCTCTACCCAGTGCAGACAGAAGAGGACTGGCCACCCCTCAGAGCCTGGTTCCTCTCTACCCAGTGCAGACAGAAGAGGACTGGCCCCCCATCAGAGCCTGGTTCCTCTCTAGGATTCTTCTTCGTTTTCTAGGGAGTTTTTCCTAGCCACTGTGCTTCTACACCTGCATTGCTTGCTGTTTGGTGTTTTAGGCTGGGTTTCTGTATAGCACATCTGCTGATTTAAAAATGTCTTTATAAATACATTTGATTGATTTATTGAGTTACTCACACAGACTATAATCTTAATCTGGGTGTTGGGTTTTTCAAATCATTAAAGATAATGTATGTGCTTCTGTTATCTGTGTTGTTGCTGAGTCAGTCCTAGGTCCCATGGCCCTCCCGTGCCCTCCACTATGCTGTTTCAGAGGAAGTGTGTCACAGAGGCTTTCATGTGCTGCAAATAAACAATGAGAGGATGACCCCTCCAAGCCCACTGACCTCTGACCCTTCCCCCAATGTAAAACAATAAATGCCCTCTCCAGACCCACACTTCGAATCAAATCAACCTTTATTGGGGGTTGCTGTAGAAATGTGCCATTCAGTCCTGCTGTTAAATCCCCTCGCAAACAAAAGAGTTGGAGTGTCCCAGTTTGAAATGGTTTTATAATTGGATATTTTCAACATAGGCAGTCCCAGGCAGTGTGCGTGCATATGGGTGCGTGTGTCTGTGTGAGTGGGTGTGTGTGAGAGATGAGTGTGTGTCAGAGATAGATGGGTAGTGAGCTAGCTCTGGTTCCTAGTGTCTGTCTGCGTGACCTTTAACCCCTATCTGAATGCCTATCCATTAGGGCTGTTGTTGAAGAGATAAAAGCCTGGGCCAATCAGGTTTCAGTACTTAAAGGATGGTGTCATTCCCCTTACATTCCTGTGTGCACTCAAGTGTGGAGCCAGGGTGGTGGGGGCCTAGTGAGAGACAGAGCAGAAAGACAGGTGTGTGTGTGAGAGAGTCTGTGTATATAGTGGAGGTTGTTAAGAACTGTCTGCTTACTTTATAACAATCATTCCATATAGACATCTTCTTCTGGGCAGACTCTAAGGAAAGTACCTCTTGGTAGTTGGGGACTGACGTTACAACATTTAGTTTTATCTATTCAACTATAAGAATGTCCATCCATCTCTCTGTCAACCAGTCTGTCTTGTGTCCACAACCAGTCTTTACTCAAGCTTACGTTTGTGTTTATATAGTCATCATCACATATCCCTCATCCCCCTTGTCTGTCAATAACTTCCTCTATCCATCTTTCCCCCTGTCCACACATCCACGCCATCCCATCTTGTCCCCTGTCCCTTTATCTCTCATCCAGATCTTCCCCCACCATCTGAGGAGGAAACAAAGGGGCCTTCCTGCACAACCTGGACTCAAGGGTAGAAGTAACGTAGTAAATGTAAATCTGGGACTCTCCAATTAGTATGGTGTGTTACGAATTGTAATTCGTACAATATGTTACGAATTTGCTAACGTTAGCTAGGCTAGGGGTTAGGGTTAAGGTTTGGGTTAGGTTTAGGAGTTAGATTAAAGGGTTAAAGTTAGGGGAAGGGTTAGCTAATATGCCAAGTAGTTACAAATGAGCTAAAAAGTAGTAAGTAGTTGCTAATAAGCTAAAATGCTAAAGTTGTCTGTGATGAGATTCGGCCATGCAACCTTTGGGTTGCTAAATGTTCAGGTTATACACCCACCAATCACTGTACTTTTGTTTATGCCTTCAGTAACCTTGTCTTATGTAAACATACCAAACCTAACACAGTAATTTGGTGTCCCGGATTTACATTTACTATGTTACGTCTAGTCTATGAGACTAGGCTGTCCTGCCACACATACCTTGCCTCCCCTCCCAAGTCTGCACTGTGCTGAAACTCAAGCCCCAGGCTTCTAGGCCCCTCTGGCTCTTCTGGGAACAGGGGAGTAGTGAACGGGAAAACACTAGTTATTCCAAGAAAAATCTAAAAAGAGTCAGAATCAATGACTTTAGGTGAGAGGAGTCATATGACGTGATATATTTATGTGTGTGTGTCTCGTAAATGTGGCCATGGTCGAAAGATGAGTGCCTATCATGACCTCATAACTTCCTTATCAAGGTGTGTTCGGTTTTAAGGATGAACTTGGCCAGGGTCCCAACTGCTGCTCTTAATTCTCACCAAACTGTTAGACAAGGGGATTTCTTCACTCCTTCTGCCACTTTTAATCCCACTTCATGACTGACAACTCCAGCTGAACTCTCTGATCCCATGACAGCATTTCACAGGCCTCTGCACCTTCATTGTATAGGTATACAAACCTCGTTCAGAGAGAACATCTGACCTCTTCCATTTGACCTTCTCCAAAGATTGAAGTTGGGCAGGATACAGAGTATGTGAGCGGAGTTGAGTGGCTGGAAATCCCGCTCATCGCTCACCACTCCATGTCCTTTCCAACTGCTCTTTTCTCACAGGAAGAAAGAAACTGCAGCTCCTTAAATGAATTCATTAAAATCATCATCAACATTTTAGCCAACACCCGTCTATTATGGTGACGACCTGGACCAACTATTTGGTTTGGAAGTATTGAAACTAAACCATATGATTTGAATGAAAAGTATTTGAATAAACAACTTGAAAAGATGAAGCCCTCATCAATTCAAATAGTGCTATTGTACCGGATGTAAACACACTGTAAATAGGTCAGGAGCCAGACAGGTAGCCCAATGAAAAGGGATTATTTAGGCTGTATTACTAGCCTATTATTTTAAGGTTATAGCCTACAAATAAATACATTGTGAAGCATTTGCAAGTGTGACACACCAGGCTGGCAGGAACAATAAGCTCTCAGTATTTAAAAGACATTTTGTTGAATTAAATCAGTATAGTCTTTAAACTGTTCATATAGGCTGTGACTTAGAATTGAATAAAAATGTACCTAAAAATGCCCCAGTCTTCAGTGCCTTTGAATTCCCTTTCAGAAACTCAAGTTTGGCCAGAGTCTGTGTCTTCAGGCTCATGCGATGGTGCCTGGAGAGTAGGCCAGAGAGTATCCTCGCTGCGCTTGCACAGCCACTGGGGATGCAAAACACTCTTCGGCCCACTCTCCTTTTCACCACGTCTAACACCAGATTTACTTAACAAAAGGGACATCTCAATAAGTGTTCTAGGTAAATCATGACATGGCACAAGTGGGGGGAGGGGAGGGGGCTTTCCTCTTTTGTCCTCTATTAATCCTCTGTTGTTCCTCAAGCAAGGGGGGAGGTCGATGACATCATAACTTCCCATCAAACCAACCCCTTGAAGACCCAACATTATTGTGCTCCAAACATTGTTTTTGAGTCTTTAGTGTGTGTACTTAGCACCTTAACACACGTGCACTCATTCATACACACACACACACACACACAGACATAAACACATCCACACACATCCACACACACACCGACACAGACATAAACACATCCACACACATACACACACACCCACACAGACATAAACACATCCACACACATACACACACAACCACGCAGACATAAACACATCCACACACACCCACACCCACACAGACATAAACCCACACCCACACAGACATAAACACATCCACACACACCCACACAGACATAAACACATCCACACACATACACAAACACACACCCACACAGACATAATCACATCCACACACATCCACACACACACACACACACACACACACACATACCCACATACCCAGACATAAACACATCCACACACATCCAGACACACCCACACCCCCACACAGACATAAGCACATCCACACATACCCACACACCCACACAGACATAAACACATCCACACACACACACACACACAGACATAAACACATCCACACACACACACACACACAGACACAGACATAAACACATCCACACACAACCACGCAGACATAAACACATCCACACACACCCACACCCACACAGACATAAACACATCCACACACATACACACACAACCACGCAGACATAAACACATCCACACACACCCACACCCACACAGACATAAACACATCCACACACACCCACACAGACATAAACACACACACCCACACAGACATAAACACATCCACACACACCCACACAGACATAAACACATACACAAACACACACCCACACAGACATAATCACATCCACACACATACACACACACACACACACACACACACACACACACACACATACCCACACAGACATAAACACATCCACACACATCCAGACACACCCACACACAGACATAAACACATCCACACACACCCATACACCCACACAGACATAAACACATCCACACACACACACACACACACACACACACACACAGACATAAACACATCCACACACATCCACACACACCCCCACACAGACATAAACACATCCACACACACACACACACAGACATAAACACATCCACACACACATCCACACACACACCCACACAGACATAAACACATCCACACACATCCACACACACCCACACAGACATAAACACATACACACACATACACACACAACCACACAGACATGAACACATCCACACACATCCACACACACCCGCACAGACATAAACACATCCACACACATCCACACACACCCACACAGACATAAACACATCCACAAACACACACCCACACAGACATAATCACATCCACACACATCCACACACACACACACACACACACACACACACACACACACACACACACACACACACACACACACATACCCACACAGACATAAACACATCCATACACACCCACACAGACATAAACACATCCACAAACACACACCCACACAGACATAATCACATCCACACACATCCACACACATACACACACACACACACACACACACACACACACACACACACACACACACACACAGACACACAACACATCCACACACATCCATACACACACCACACACAGACATAAACACACACACACACACACACACACACACACACACACACACACACACACACACACACACACACACACACACACACAGACAGACAGACAGACAGACATAAACACATCCACACACATCCACACACACATCCACACACATCCACACACACACCCACACAGACATAAACACACACACACACACACACACACACACACACACACACACACACAGACAGACAGACAGACAGACAGACAGACATAAACACATCCACACACATCCACACACACATCCACACACATCCACACACACCCACACAGACATAAACACATCCACACACATCCACACACACATCCACACACATCCACACACACCCACACAGACATAAACACATCCACACACATACACACACACCCACACAGACATAAACACATCCACACACATATACTTACAGAATCTTCATGCTACACAAAAAACACAACTGCTGATACCAGACTCTTATTATGATTGCTAAATACTGCCAAATTAAAAACTTGTTCCCTAATCCCCCATTCCCTAAAATACGTAAATATTGGACTATAAATTGTGCCTTCCTGTATTATACTTATGCACAGGGGTGCAACTTTGGTTTTAGAAGTGTGGGGGGGCATAATTAAATAGATTTTTTTTATCCAGATGGGTAAACATTCCAAACAGCCTACCCGACATCTTGGAGGCGTCCGCATGATCCTAAAGACCACCCGCTCCACGTTTTGTATCACATTCCAATTATAAAATGGGGAGACAAAAATACAGCTTTCATTGTCCCCAGTGAAAGTTGCGCCCCTGCTTATGCTAAAATGTTTATACTATTCTACTGAGCCTTTTACTTTGTTCTATTATCTTTTATTATTTATAATTGTTGTTGCATTGTCGAGAAGAAACCTGCAAGTAAGCATTTCATTGGACAATGTATATACCACTGTACATACAACTAATATAACTTGAAATTAAACTGAAACTATATTACTGTATTTATACTTGGGATATTGCTTTTCAACAGGAAAACTTCAAAAATCACTGGAGGATGTCTTTAACCTTTCACACAGGCCCCAGCTTAATCTCTCATCTTAACTCCAACCCCTCCTCACCTCTGACCAACCCCTCCTCACCTCTGACCAACCCCTCCTCACCTCTGACCAACCCCTCCTCACCTGACCAACCCCTCCTGACCAACCCCTCCTCACCTCTGACCAACCCCTCCTCACCTGACCAACCCCTCACCTCTGACCAACCCCTCCTCACCTCTGACCAACCCCTCCTCACCTCTGACCAACCCCTCCTCACCTCTGACCAACCCCTCCTCACCTCTGACCAACCCCTCCTCACCTCTGACCAACCCCTCCTCACCTCTGACCAACCCCTCCTCACCTCTGACCAACCCCTCCTCACCTCTGACCCCCACAAGCGTAAATCCCTTTAGCCAATCCCCCTTTTCTGTGCTGCTACATGCTGTGTTTCTCAGCTTTTTCTTCTGATGTTATCTCCTCTAGTAAGCTCTGTTCTTTCTGAGGTCTGGCTGTCCTTCCTCCTAACAGGGTCTGGTCCTTGTCCTATCCTGGTTTACTCTCTAGCCTATCTGGGTGTGTTATCTTTACTACTGTCTGTTCTTTAGACCACTCAACCCAGGACCACATAAATAACTGTTATTTGTCTTCAAGCAAGTCTGGCTCTTCATAGAAGTGCCCAATAGATTGCCGATTCAACAGATTGGGTCAGAATTAGCAGAATGATGATGCCTGTCAGTATTCAATCTAGAGCTCTATTTTAACTTACTGGCTAAACTCAACTCCATGATTTACAATGGAGTTGAGCAGCGACAAGTGTGGGCGGACTGCAGCTCTGATGTCACATAAAATTACGTTTTTATTTAAAAAACAATGTATTTCAGCACTCAAATAATAGCTTTTTTATGTGACGTCAGAGCTGCAGTCTGCATTGTAAGAAGCCTAATTGCATGGATTCAATATCTAAATATATTGTTAAACACAGCATTCGCCCTGACATACATTAGGAGCCAGGCCTACTGTAAATTGCATTATGTCTGCCATGTCTGAGCCATGGACATGCCAAATGTTGTCAATAAGCAAGTAAATGAATTCACTATTGATAAGGCACTATTGATAAGGCACTATTGATAAGGCACTATTGATAAGGCACTATTGATAAGGCACTATTGATAAGGCACTATTGATAAGGCTTAAAAAGAGAGTGAATAATTAAAATCAAATTAGAATCCAAACAAAACAGCAGCTTGTTTTAAACAGGATAAATACAGATATAGGGACCATAGTTGCACAGTCTGTGCATATAATATTAAGGCAATGCAGAAAATGAAGGCTTTTATGAACACTTTTCACAGAAGCTTTGACAAATATCCAAAATCTCACTGTTATACTGCTCCCAAATATAATGCTTTATAAACATAGTGGAACCACTTTACAGATGGCATTCATACTTCTCCAGAGATTGCAGATGGCACCTAAATTGCATCGCATGCAAGCTGGACCACGAGCCAGGACGGTGAATCATTCATATAAGTTTGCTTTTTCAAATCAAACCCCCCCCAAAATAACTGTTGCTTTTCGTAAACAACAACAAGAGTTGTAAATAGGTTCGGGTCGGATGCATGATATCATAAAATCAACAGGATGAAAAAGGAAACTTTGCTGTTGTTAAAAATGTCTGTTGAACCAGCCTGGCCTATAGACCAGGGTCAGGGTAGTCTACGGAGGGCTTGGTTTAAAAATGTCTGTTGAACCAGCCTGGCCTATAGACCAGGGTCAGGGTAGTCTACGGAGGGCTTGGTTTAAAAATGTATGTTGAACCAGCCTTCGTAATAGCCTATAGACCAGGGTCAGGGTAGTTTACGGAGGGCTTGGTTTAAAAATGTCTGTTGAACCAGCCTTCGTAATAGCCTATAGACCAGGGTCAGGGTAGTCTACGGAGGGCT
The DNA here is from genome assembly GCF_018296145.1 of Oncorhynchus tshawytscha. NCBI lineage: Eukaryota > Metazoa > Chordata > Actinopteri > Salmoniformes > Salmonidae > Oncorhynchus > Oncorhynchus tshawytscha. Next base: position 34,116,471 of record NC_056461.1, on the reverse strand, counting down.
TGGTTTAAAAATGTCTGTTGAACCAGCCTTCGTAATAGCCTATAGACCAGGGTCAGGGTAGTCTACGGAGGGCTTGGTTTAAAAATGATATGAAACAGAAATCAAGCAATTGTTACAGGAAAATAAGTTGTGAATACAAAGGTCACCAGCATCCTCATATCTCTTGTTTCATGTTGGGCATATAAATCTAGCCGACATGAAGACGTTTTACACACAACCAAAACAGGAGCTGGCTAAAAATGATGTTTTACACACAACCAAAACAGGAGCTGGCTAAAAATGATGTTTTACACACAACCAAAACAGGAGCTGGCTAAAAATGATGTTTTACACACAACCAAAACAGGAGCTGGCTAAAAATGATGTTTTACACACAACCAAAACAGGAGCTGTCTAAAAATGATGTTTTCCACACAACCAAAACAGGAGCTGGCTAAAAATGATGTTTTCCACACAACCAAAACAGTAGCTGGCTAAAAATGATGTTTTACACACAACCAAAACAGGAGCTGGCTAAAAATGATGTTTTACACACAACCAAAACAGGAGCTGGCTAAAAATGATGTTTTACACACAACCAAAACAGGAGCTGGCTAAAAATGATGTTTTACACACAACCAAAACAGGAGCTGGCTAAAAATGATGTTTTACACACAACCAAAACAGGAGCTGGCTAAAAATGATGTTTTACACACAACCAAAACAGGAGCTGGCTAAAAATGATGTTTTACACACAACCAAAACAGGAGCTGGCTAAAAATGATGTTTTACACACAACCAAAACAGGAGCTGGCTAAAAATGATGTTTTACACACAACCAAAACAGGAGCTGGCTAAAAATGATGTTTTACACACAACCAAAACAGGAGCTGGCTAAAAATGATGTTTTACACACAACCAAAACAGGAGCGGGCTAAAAATGATGTTTTACACACAACCAAAACAGGAGCTGGCTAAAAATGATGTTTTACACACAACCAAAACAGGAGCTGGCTAAAAATGATGTTTACAGATCATTTTCTGCAATTCTACACATTTTGCCATGGGGTGGAGAGGAATGTTTGCAGTTTTTAAGATGATATTTTTAGTTAGACTGACTAACAAAATCAATGAGGCCCCCCGGCTGGTAATTTGACCATGATTACTAAGTTTAGATAGCTGGCCACTAGACTAACGTACCAATCTAAAAAATGTTAGCTGACATGGCTAATTGAGTGACTGTCAGTGACTGATATAACAAGAGAAATTCTGCTGAAACACAACCAAATTTCAAAATTACATCTTGTGTATTTTACTATGCAGTAAGTTGAGACCAAAACTGAGTTCCTGTAAAAACCCTTTTTCTTAGTTTTTATTGATCCAAGGGCTTTCTATGTATTGCCGTTCCCTGCAAAACAGATGTCCGCTCACTGTCCTGCTACCCCCAAACTTGATCTTTTAAGCTTCAGTGATTAAGATTTATTTCAAAGCAGTCTAAAGAACCAAAAGTAGGCTTGATTACTTGCCAAACGCATTGGGCAGGACATTAAAAACTACCTTTGTTGAGGGGAGGGGAGACTATGCTTGGTTTTGAATCAGATGAAACCAAATGGAAAAACACATTTGTTTTTTATGTTTATTAATACGAACAGCTATCATCAGTGACGTCTTTAGTTGATAAGATCCATTTACAGTGAGTGAATGAGAATCTCCTCCCTGGGCCAAGTCCCTCAGCCCACTACACTCCCCAACTCCACCATGAGCCCCCATCAGCTCCCCCTGAGGCCCACCCCCGAGCCCCCCACCACCTCCCCCTGACTCTCCCCATCTCCCCCGAGGCCCCCCACCTCCCCCATCTCCCCCGAGGCCCCCACCTCCCCTGACTCTCCCCATCTCCCCCGAGGCCCCCACCTCCCCTGAGGCCCACCCCCTGACTCTCCCCCACCACCTCCCCTGACTCTCCCCCATCTCCCCCGAGGCCCCCCACCTCCCCCATCTCCCCCGAGGCCCCCCACCTCCCCCTGACTCTCCCCATCTCCCCCCCGAGGCCCCCACCTCCCCCTGAGGCCCACCCCCGAGCCCCCCACCACCTCCCCCTGACTCTCCCCCATCTCCCCCTGAGGCCCCCCACCTCCCCCCCACCTCCCCCATCTCCCCCGCCCCCACCTCCCCCTGACTCTCCCCCATCTCCCCCGTCCCCCTGAACCCTCCACCCCCACATCGCCCTGAGTCCCCCTGAACCCCCACTTACCTCCTTTTCCTTTCAGACCCATGTGGATGATTTACAGCCCCTCATAATCACTCATTCATTAGACTGAAAACACATGCTCACTCACGCTCATTACTGACCTGTTCTACAAACCGCCAGCATGGTTTATGGGAACTCCCATCATGACGGTCTGCAGGGAACTCAATCCTTTATGCATGTGTGCTTCTTTGAATCCCTGTATCTTTGTTCACCATGCAGATACTTAGAAACTTGAGGACAGAGCATATGGCTTGATTTATCTGGCATCTGGTGTCAATATGCATGTTTTTCAGAGGTTGTGTGTGTGTGTGTGTGTGTTGTTGGTTAGGGGACCACTGAATTCCTCCAGGAGATCAGAGCACTCAGTATTAGAAGCATGTCTGAGGAAAGCTACTGCAGAAGTTCAATACTTATTTGTCTCAGGCTGCAATGAAATGTAGCCAAACATATTCAATAGCCATAATTGTGTTTATTCTCAAATGACAATGTATAACTACAGGTGACAGTTCATAAAGATCTGTCATCACCTTCTAAAAAGCAGATTTGTTATGTTCAGGGAAGTTTTGAAGATGTTGTTACACAAAATGGCTGCAGTAAATCATCCTGTGGATGCCTCTGGAAAATGGAGGTCAACTACCTCATCTTTTCTCTGTTTAGTCCCACATTAGAGACAGAATATGCATGATGTCACCTTGTAGTGTACCTCACAATACCTGTGTATGTGCGTGTGTGTGTGTGCGCGCATGCATGTGTGTGTGCATGTGTGTGTGTGTGTGTGTGTGTGTGTGTGTGTGTGTGTGTGTGTGTGTGTGTGTGTGTGTGTGTTTGTGTGTGTGTGTGTGTGTGTGTGTGTGTGTGTGTGTGTGTGTGTGTGTGTGTGTGTGTGTGTGTGTGTGTGTGTGAGATCACAGAAAGGCGTATGTAACAGAGAACAGAACCTACCCTCTCCTTGAACCCCTGGCCCTTCTCTCTGCTGGTAATGAAAGGCAGGTTTCTCTGCTCACCTCTGTAACCAGCAGCAGACCCCTCCCCCAAGGCCCCTGCTCTTCTAGTGGTAAACATGCAAAGGGTAGGAAGAGGGTACGTAGCTAATCAAGCTGGTCACGTGCCTGCGAGGGTGATGCAGAGGGAACATTTAAGGTCAATTTGGGCTCATTTTGATGAAACCCTATCTGTGCTTTATGCTAGGTGCTAGGGCTCAGAATGTATAGATATGTAGGAAAGGTTAGAAGTTAGCTTAGCATCAAACGGTTTTTGCTCATCTTTCTCTAAAATCCTAGATCCATTCAGATCCCCCCTCTCTCCCATTACTGCATCTATAAGGTTACATAGCTGGCCTTACTCTCTCTAGGGGGCTGGACCAATGTGATATTGCATATGCTACTTTGCCATTCTCTACAGTTCCTTCACTCTTTTTTCATGCTCAGTTCTTTTTCAGTTTCTCTCCACTATTGCTTATGCTTGCGCATTGTAGGTCGGGCTCCACACACGTGGTTTGGGACATTGTTTCATATCTTACTTCATTTCAGAGGCTTCCTAGTACAGATGTAGAGTCTTAAGTTGATCACCCTGTTGCAGGAGAACTTTCTTGTGTAACAGTTTAAATTTAGTCCGTCCCCTCGCCCCTACCCGGGCTCGAACCAGGGACCCTCAGCACGCATAGACAACTGACACCCACGAAGCATCGTTACCCATCGCTCCACAAAAGCTGCTGCCCTTGCAGAGCAAGGGGAACAACTACTTCAAGGTCTCAGAGGGAGTGACGTCACCGAATGAAACGCTATTAGCGCGCACCACCGCTAACTAGCTAGCCATTTCACATCGGTTACACTTGCAACGCAGGAAATGTAAAACTTGTGGTGTACTTGACTTCTCAAGTTTGTCATTTCCACTTTGACATTTCAGACTTGATTTTCCCTTATTAAATGTATCAACTGCTACAAAAGTGTTCATTAATTATAATCCACATAATAATTCACATTTCCTGTTTCTGTTGGATTCAGCGCTGTTAGATAATCTTCTGTGACTCAGAGTCCCAAGGGTTCAGGCTGGCATTAATATCAGTTGTTTTATGAGGTGACAGTGAGTGCCTGCTCTAACTGAGGTACCTGGAGTTCTGTGTCTCTGCTAACAACAGTAACTCACTTTCTCCATCACTGATTTCCCTTGTGGTTTTCAAAATTAGAGGCTCATCCATCAAACACGCTGTCACAATATTATGCCACCAATTATCCCCTGCTTCTTCCACATTCCCAGACACAGTTCAGCCCGACCACTGCCTTTTCCCAACACTACCCCTAAAGACCATTTTAATGACTGCCATAACTGACTGTAATAACTGTGTGTTCATTTATCTAATTGAGCCTCTTATTCCATGAAAGTCCTCAACTCCCAAAGGATGCACTGTGTGTATGTGTGTGTGTGTGTGTGTCCATGTGCTTGTGTGTGGGATGATGCCTAGTCACTTTATCCCTATGTGCATAGCTACCTCAACTACCTCGTACCCCTGCACATCTACTCTGTACTGGTACCCCGTGTATGTAGCCAAGTTACTCATTGTGTATTTGTTCCTTGTGTTGTAATTTTTGGAAGGAAGGACCCGTACGTCAGCATTCCACTGTTACTCTACACCTGTTGTTTACCAAACATGTGACGAATAACATTGGATTGGATTGAGATTTTCTTCAATGCAGTAAGATGTGTTTTTTTGTCCTCTGTCTTTATACTGCAAACCTCATCCAACATTCTCCAATGACACACACACACAAACATGTGTGTTCATATTTTCATGTTCTGTCTCTCCCTGGTCTGTATACAACCACTTATTGGCCATTCAGTGACACAGGAGGCTGTTCAGCTGTGATCACTACTACCACATGAATGTACCAACTAGATCACATCCCTCCTCTACACCCCGCAAATCCCACTCACTCATGAACAACTGACATGTTTTCAAAGCTGTCTTTACTCCACAGACTAGAGAGACTATAATTGTCCTGCTATTGAACACAAATATTATTCTAATTGTGTCTCTACGTTTAACTCTTGCAGCAACATTTACTCCTGTCATTCAGGTTGACTGAAACCCACTTTTGAGTTCAATCCTCAAAAGCAATAATTCTCTCGTTTTCATTTAGGAGTCAGTTTAAATACTTGTCTTTAAGCATGATATTGATTGTACACATAACTGACATTAAACAGAGCTCATTCTGAAAAATAGGGATTATCATGTCTTTGTTTGCTTTCAGGTGTTGAGGGTTTGAAGAAGAACCAAAGGTGTCTTTCAGATGTTGAAGGTGTGAAGAAGAACCAACGTTGTCTTTCAGATGTTGAGGTTGTGAAGAAGAACCAACGGTGTCTTTCAGATGTTGAAGGTGTGAAGAAGAACCAACGGTGTCTTTCAGATGTTGAAGGTGTGAAGAAGAACCAACGGTGTCTTTCAGATTTTGAGGGTGTGAAGAAGAACCAACGGTGTCTTTCAGATGTTGAAGGTGTGAAGAAGAACCAACGGTGTCTTTCAGATGTTGAGGGTGTGAAGAAGAACCAACGGTGTCTTTCAGATGTTGAGGGTGTGAAGAAGAACCAACGGTGTCTTTCAGATGTTGAGGGTGTGAAGAAGAACCAACGGTGTCTTTCAGATGTTGAGGGTGTGAAGAAGAACCAACGGTGTCTTTCAGATGTTGAGGGTGTGAAGAAGAACCAACGGTGTCTTTCAGATGTTGAGGGTGTGAAGAAGAACCAACGGTGTCTTTCAGATGTTGAGGGTGTGAAGAAGAACCAACGGTGTCTTTCAGATGTTGAGGGTGTGAAGAAGAACCAACGGTGTCTTTCAGATGTTGAGGGTGTGAAGAAGAACCAACGGTGTCTTTCAGATGTTGAGGGTGTGAAGAAGAACCAACGGTGTCTTTCAGATGTTGAGGGTGTGAAGAAGAACCAACGGTGTCTTTTCTGCATATACATTCTCAGTTCGATTGAACCCAATGAATGAGGTAAAGTTGCAGAAAGCCCTTTTCTCCAGGTCTTAGCTAACAAAGGTCACAAGCACAACTGGACACACTGCGGCATCTGCCCACAACTTAAAATAGATGTGTGTTTTTGAACCTGGTCACTTGAAGATGACAGGAAAAGTACAGGGAAACATTTTCAGAGGCTCAGTGGTTTGAGAAAGCCAAGGTTCCATAATGATACGTGGCTTCACTTCTTGACCATCTGACCACTGGTCCAGAGAAACGGATGAAGACTGTTTTCAACATGGAGACAGACAATCTAAAACCCTCTATACTTCTGTGGTAGATGATGAGCAGCAAGAGCCAAGAAGCATGACGGAGCCAGGAATTAGTATCTGGAGGTGGTGGTAATACAGGGACTAATTGTGTGGAACCAGAGTGGTGGAACCACCGTACTCATGCCTCTATAACCCCATTTATACCTGATAATAATGTGTGTCCTTTGTCCTGATCTTGTCCACATTCTGATTGTGCCCACATTTTTAGACAGGTGTAGACGATTAAAAGAGTCATTGTGATCTGATTGTTAAGTGTAAACGAACAAGATCAGGAAAATATCAGGATGAAGGACACATGTTACAACCAGGTTTAAATGAGGCTTCTGACAGAGCATAAGAGGCCTCTTCACACAACCTGTCTTCCTAAATGGCCTGAGGGACCAAATACACCCGCTGACTGAAGTGTTGCTCATCTGTGGAGCCCCTCACACGTAGGCTGAGGCGGATGGTTACACCACACTACATAGGAAGCCGTTTGTTGTGTGTTATACTGACTGAAATGCCTGCTTTAACGAATGTGTGCTATGCGAAGGGACTGTGCTGTATTCCAGGAGAGAGTTGAGCTCATTGTCCTGGATTGTATGATCTGAATGTTAGAGCAGTGACTGCACCACACACTCTCGTTAACAGACATCTGACCACCACTTAGTCAACCTCTCGCCTTTGAGCATTAAACGTTTCAATGTGTTTCCCCCTCTATGAGCTTTGATGTCAGGTTGGAAAATGTTCCACAGTGAGTGATTGTGTCGATCACAGTTTCCAGACCTATTGCCCATGACTGGTTTTGGCACGGCAGTGTGTAATCCCAAACTCATTATGTGTCCCAGCTCTTAACCATGGTAAACCAACTGTTTAGTTTACAAAGCCTTTGCAATGTATATGAGCAGTTCTGAGCTTAAGTTTTTGTTAAATGTGTGGTCTCTGAGCCTATATAGTGTATACTAGTGTCTATTTGTGTTAGTACTTCCATAAAGTCCCATTTCTAAGTTTATCTTTTTGTTCCTGTTTAAAATGTAGACTCGGGCAATTTCTGATTTGCTAATTTGCATGTATAATTAGCATCGTCTCAACAAAAGACCTGCTCCCTAATTAGCTCTGATCAATTATGAATGAAGTCTCCATCACAACAAATCCCCAACTGGCTATCTGTGATTCTGTGTCCACTGTTTTTCTCTCGGGATGTGATGTGAATCTTTATTGGGGATCGTACCAGCATGCAGTTAACAGGAATAAATGAGCTCCCCGAAGTACAGCAGCTTAGTCTCCCAGCATGTTGAAGTCCATGTCGGTAAATTATAGCTGCTTCTGAGTTATTAGGATTTAGGGAGAGACTCAGATGTGCGATACAAGAAAGGATGAGCGTGTGGAGGGGAATATAAAAGGGATAGAGAAAATTGTTATGGCGGTATAGTACTGGAAGGAAATACTGAGACCAGAACATCAGGCCATAATGTCTGCCATGGCGGCATGTTTAGTGTAGTGAATTAAAAGCACCAGGACTCGGATGTAGAGACAGAGACTGATAGACGCTAAGTCTGTTTGAGTGTAAACAGGGTTGTGGGCTGTGGTCAGTGAGTGTTTGTGTTCCTCTCCTTGAGCCACTTCCTGAGGAGAGAGAAAGGGAGAAGGACAACAACACAACTGCTGCTCCTGTGGTTACGGTGATAAATCATCAAATCTGCACTGACCATAACAACATCTCTTCCTACAACTAAAAATGAACCTAATCGCTCTCTCCTTATATACAGCGCATTCGTAAAATATTCAGACAGCTTGACTTCTTCAAAAATGTGTTACTTAACAGCCTTATTCTAATCAATCTCATCAATCTCCACATCATACCCCAAAATGACAAAGCAAAAACAGGTTTAGCCATTTTTGCAAAAAAATACAAAAAATATATTACATATATTACATTTACAGAAGTATTCAGACCCTTTACTCAATACTTTGTTGAAGCACCTTTGACAGCGATTACAGCCTTGAGTCTTCTTGGGTATGACGCTACAAGCTTGGTACACCTGCATTTGGGGAGTTTATCCTATTCTTCTCTGCAGATCCTCTCAATCTCTGTCAGGTTGGATGGGGAGCGTTGCTGCACAGCTATGTTCATGTCTCTCCAGAGATGTTCAATCAGGTTCAAGATGTTCAATCTGGGCCACTCAAGGACATTCAAAGACTTGACACAAAGCCACTCCTGCGTTGTCTTGGCTGTGTGCTTAGGGTCGTTATCCTGTTGGAAGGTGAACCTTCGCCCCAGTCTGAGGTCCTGAGCGCTCTGGTGTAGGTTTTCATCAATGATCTCTCTGTACTTTGCTCTGTTCATCTTTCCCTCGATCCTGACTAGTCTCCCAGTCCCTGACGCTGAAAAACATTCCAACAGCATGTTGCCACCATCATGCTTCACCGTAGGGATGGAAACAGGTTTCCTCCAGATGTGACAATTGGCATTCAGCCCAAAGAGTTCAATCTTGGTTTCATCAGACCAGAGAATCTTGTTTCTCATGGTCTGAGAGTCCTTTAGGTGCCTTTTGGCAAACTCCAAGTGGGCTGTCATGTGCCTTTTACTGAGATGTGGCTTCCGTCTGACCACTCTACCATTAAGGTGGAGTGCTGCAGAGATGGTTGTCTGTCTGGAAGGTTCTCCCATCTCCACAGAACTCTGGAGCTCTGTCAGAGTGACCATCAGGTTCCTGGTCACATCCCCGACCAAGGCCCTTGTCCTCCGATTGCTCAGGTTTGACCGGGAAGCCAGTTCTAGGAGTCTTGGTGGCTCCAAACTTCTTCCATCTGAGAATGATGGAGGCCACTGTGTTCTTTGGGACCTTCAATGCTGCAGATCATTAAATTTTTCCTACAGAAAATTCCTTCGACCTCATGGTTTGGTTTTTGCTCTGGCATGCAGTGTCAACTGTGGGAACGTATATAGATAGGTGTGTGCCTTTCCAAATCAGGTCCAATCAATTGAATTTACCACAGATGGACACCAATCAAGTTGTAGAAACATTTCAAGGATGATCTATGGAAACAGGATGCACCTGAGCTCAATTTCAAGTCTCATAGCAAAGGGTCTGAATACTTATGTAAATAAGGTAAAACTGTTTTCGCTTTGTCATTGTGGGTTATTGTGTGTAGATTGATGAGGAATTATTGTATTTAATCAATTTTAGAATAAGGCTGTAACGTAACAAGTGGGAAGGGGTTTGAATACGTTCCGAATGCACTGTAGATGGTCTTCTGACAGGGTTGTGACGGCTGCATCCTGTCTCTGACCACCTCCCTCCCTCCATATCTCTCCCCACTGCTCCTCTCTCCCCCCTCCATCCTCCCTCCCTCTCTCTCTCTCTCTCTCTCGATCACCCCCACTCTCTTTCTCTCCCTCTCTCTCTCTCTCTCTCGATCACCCCCACTCTCTTTCTCTCTCCCTGCCTTCCACTGTTGCAAATTCTCTGTAAAACACGAAACACAAAGAATATGAAAGGCTGTAATTAATGTAACAGGAAGGGCACTCCAGTGTGTGTAGATAATTACAGAGCTGGATGAGCCTGTAAAATGAGACAGAAACCTCAGGTCTGTAGTCTAGGTATGTAGTAGTAGTAGTAGTAGAAAAAAGGTCTGTAGTCTAACAGGTCTGTATAACAGAGGTCTGTAGCAACAGAGGTCTGTACTCTAACAGGTCTGTATAACAGAGGTCTGTAGCAACAGAGGTCTGTAGTCTAACAGGTCTGTATAACAGAGGTCTGTTGCAACAGGATCTCTCAGGATTACTCTGCCTTTCTCCCTTAAAGCAACAATAAACCCAAGGCAGTGGGAGCCTGAGAATCAGTTCAATAAAAAACAAGGCTATACCAGAGGAAGAGAGGAATGTGGGTTTTCGCTGAATGTAAATATTATCGGTGAGCTCTGAGTCAGTTTATATGGTTCTGTCACAAAAAGACAGTTGTAGAAACCATGCTTTCAAGCTTATACAATTAGAAATATACAATTAGATAAAAATCCATTATAAAAGAGCACAATCCACTTGGAACCCCTTTTCATCTTGCTTGCTTCCTTTCACGTTATCTCTGTTGACTTCACTTTGCTTCATAAACATAGTAAAAACCTCACTTACAGCTAGAGAGACTAGCAGAAAACCTGGGAGGCAAGATATAACGATATGACTATATCTTGTGTATTTAGCTACGTTTACAGTGCCCTCTAGAGTTATATCCAGGACACACGCTATGTAGACCTTCAGACAGCTAGCCCTGAACCCATTTATGGATATTATCCTATTCTCAAGGTCTCAACTGTGAGAGGTTTTTCAGTGCCAGAGTAGGTGTTGTGTGTTTAGGTATATGCACGCGCTCGCTGCTTGTGTGTTTGGTGACCGTTCACCCTGTTCCATTGTATTCATTTCTGCTACGTTGCAGAGTGTGAATAATACCTGTGTGTCTATCCTGACAGTGTACATGGTGGGAAAGGAGCTATCTAGAGATCTGCCTTTGAACACTATCTAGGTCAGGGCGATCGCTCCACTCCGCCTGGAAACCATGGAAATACAAGACCAACACATTTTTGTAAGTGACCATCTCTCGCTCCAATCTCTACCACCTCTACTACCTCTCTGGCCTATTATCAAACTACTGTAGATTTAGCTCGTTAATTTACTCCGAACATTGGTGTGGATAGAGCAGCTTGCTATGGAACAGGTAAGCCATGCAAAAGTATGTGGACACCCATTCAAATGAGTGGATTTGTCTATTTCAGCCACACCCGTTGCTGACAACTGTATAAAATTGAGCACAAAGCCATGCAATCTCCACAAATTAAATCAAATTGTATCTGTCACATGCGCCAAATACAACAGGTAGACCTTACCGTGAAATGATTACTTACAAGACCTTAACCAACAGTGCAGAGTGAGAAAATATTTGCTAAATAAACTAAAGTAAAAAAAGTAACACAATAAAATAACAATAACAAGGCCTTATACAGGAGGTACCGAGTCAATGTCCAGGGGTACAGATTAGTCGAGGTAGTAGAGGTCATATGTACAGTATCAGTCAAAAGTTTGGACACCTACTCATTCAAGTTTTCTTCATTTTTACTATTTTCTATATTGTAGAATAATAGTGAAGACATCAACACTATGAAATAAAATAAATACACTTTTGACTGGTACTGTAGGTAGGGTTAAAGTGACTATGCATAGATAATAAACATTGAGTAGCAGCAGCTTTAAAAAAAGGGGGTCAATGCAAATAGTCCAGGTAGCCATTTGGTTAACTGTTCAGCAGTCTTATGGCTTGTGGGTAGAAGCTGTTAAGGAGCCTTTTGGACCTAGACTTGGCGATCTTGTACCGCGTGCCATGCGGTAGTAGAGAGAACAGTCTATGACAAGGGTGGCTAGAGTCTTTGACAATTTTTAGGGCCTTCCCAATACCGCCTGGTATAGAGGTCCTGGATGGCAGGAAGCTTGGCTCCAGTGATGTACTGGGCTGTACACACTACCCTCTGTAGTGCCTTGCGTCGGAGGCTGAGCAGTTGCCATACCAGGCGGTGATGCAACCAGTCAGGATGCTCTCGATGGTGCAGCTGTAGAACCTTTTGAGGATCTGCCAAATCTTTTCAGTCTCCTGAGGGGGAATAGGCATTGTCGTGCCCTGTGTTTGGACCATGATTGGACCATAATAGTTTGTTGTCTCAACCCGCTCCATTACAGCCCCGTCGATTTGAATGGGGGTGTGCTCGGTCCTCCTTTTCCTGTAGTCCACGATCAGCTCCTTTGTCTTGATCACGTTGAGGGAGAGGTTGCCAACGACTATTGTGTCGTTGGCAAACTTAATGATGGTGTTGGTGTTCTTGGGCACAGAGACTATGGTGGTCTGCTTGAAACATGTAGGCATTACAAGCTTGGTCAGGGACAGGTTGAAAATGTCATTGAAGACACATACGAGTTGGTCAGCGCAGGCTCTGAGTACACGTCCTGGTAATCCATCTGGCCCTGCAGCCTTGTGAATGTTGACCAGTTCAAAAGGTCTCACAACGGCTACAGACAGCGTGATCACACAGTTGGAATAGCTGGTGCAATCATGCATGCTTCCGTGTTGCTTGCCTCAAAGCGTGCATAGAAGTCATTTAGCTCATCCGGTATGCTCGTGTCACCGGGCAGCTCGCGTCTGGGCTTCCCTTTGTAATCTGTAATAGTGTGCCAGCCCTGCCAGATCCGGTGAGCGTCAGAGCCGGTGTAGTAGGTTTGAATCATTGTCCTGTATTGACCCTTTGCCTGTTTGATGGTTAGTCGGAGGACATAGGGGGATTTCTTATAAGGATCCAGATTACTGTCCTGCTCTTTGAAAGCAGCAGCTCTACTCTTCAGCTCAGTGCGGATGTTGCCTATAATCCATGGCTTCTGGTTGGGATATGTATGTACGGTTACTGTGGGGACAATGTCATCAATGCATTTATTGAGAAATTATGTGGTGTACTCCTCAATCCTATCTGATGAATCCCGGAGCATGTTCCAGTCTGTGCTAGAAAAACAGTCCTATAGCTTAGCCTCTGCTTCATCTGACCACTTCCATATTGATTGAGTCACTGGTAGGTTTTGCTTGTAAGCAGGAATCAGTAGGATAGAATTATGGTTTTGGAATGAGATGTTCAACGAGCAGGTGTCCACATACTTATGGTCATGTAGTGTAGTTTAACGTGTTTGATGGACAGGCACGAGAAGAGACTGAAATTTCACCGGTGGGGAGAGAGTGGGAGAGAGGGGTAGACTTGGAGGAGGCTTGGCTTGAAGTGCTGGACATGATCATTATGTGACGTGAATTGGAATGTTTTTAGGCTATTACTAGCATCCTAACTTCACTATATTACAGATTATATACTTGGGAAAAAAAGGAACGTTCTCAAGAAAAGTTCTCAAGAAAAAAAATGAATGGTTCTGTTCCGGATCACTTTCGTTTCCTATTCTGTTTCCGTTCCTCAAAAAGTTTGTTATTTTTTGTCTTTTGGTTGTGTTCCGTAAACGTTTTTTAACCCCTGGTCGGTTTCCTCCTTAACTAGCTTTACCAGTGTGACACTGTGAAAAAATGCTTACCGTCTCATTAAAACACCATTTTCCAACACAATTTTCAGATTTTTTGACAACTTCCGGATGTTGCACCTCACGTACAGCCAATCAGGTTGCAGCAGTCTGTTGTTTACACCTGGCTGAATAGGGTGGCCAACATCAGAAAGTGGCATTAGCCACTCTAGCATGGTGGTGGAAAATTGTGTTTTATTAAGACATGATTTTTCAGTGGCACACCGTTAAAGCTAGTTCATTTGTAGTTCTGACTGTGCTCTTCAAGAGGTGATGATGTTGCAACCAAATAGTTATAAAGTTTATTTAACAGTCCTTTGAAAATGGCACACAGTTGTCAATGTATTTAGCAGAGCTGGGGATCTCCTTACTCCCCAGCAAGCAAATCCAACGTTCTGTACCTTACTGTGATGTTCAGCTTACAAACTAATGAATCAGTGATTCCTGATGCTGGTAAATCCGATGGACCCTGCCTTACTGATGCTTATACCATTATTATTCCTACTGCTGTTATTACAGTACATTAGAAGGGCGTTACTGTACTATCTGGGTCGTAACTAGGGTTTGAGTTTTAGTGAGGTCCTCCTTCCAACTTTTTGAAAGTTGAAGCTCATTTACTGCATTTCTTTACAATTAAAATGCTTTCAAATGCTATTTGGAGAACAGACCCCGGCCATTATCACCTTGACGGCTGTAGGTTCCATCACCTCAGTCGATCTACAAACACATAGCCTATTAGCTGTACAATTGTAATGCTATACCCATGAAAGGGGGTGAAATATGAAAAATCATTCACATTGACACGTAGCACCAGCGACAAAAGGAAAACATATGACATTTTCAGAGCTGTATTGTTTACATCTTGCTTGTATTTTAATCTTGGGTTACCAAGAAGTCAAATTCTCCCATAGTTATCACTTCCCGTTTGTCATGATGGAGACGAGGCAGTGAATTATCCGGTTTAGTTAGTTTAATAACTCTTAAATCAGACAATTAACATGCAGTCCACCGAGCTACAATATGCTAGCCCTCATTGCTAGGTTAGACATATCCGATTATGACGATGACACGAATAACCAATCCATTATGGAGATATCTTTCAGACATCACTACATCTCCCCCTGTCAGAGAGAAATCAAAACTATAACATCCTCTCTACCTAATACAAATATTCACCCTGTGGACCGTTCCAAAACAAACTATTTTATATTTCAATTACATATATATTTTTTGTAACAAACATTTAGTTTTTCTTTAACATCAACAATACATATAACTGTGTCAACTAGGACATGGGGGTAGACAGCCCTTTGTCCACAGCAGCATAAGGATTATTCTGCCCTGAAACAGTCGCTGTCGCTGTTCCTATACCGCTTTCCTTCTTTTCTTTTTTTTTTTCAAGTGTCTCTGAACCTCAGTGGTAGTTTTACCTCTCGACCTCTGGAGGTCATTCTCACCAGTTGTCATTCTCACCTTTATTTAACCAGGTAAGCTAGTTGAGAACAAGTTCTCATTTGCAACTGCGACCTGGCCAAGATAAAGCAAAGCAATTCGACACAGAACAACAACACAGAGTTACACATGGAATAAACGATTGAGGGGATAGGAGTTGGTTGGCTCACAGGTGGGGACTGTGTGCCCTCACCGGTATACTAGGTGACTCCTTTGTTGTTCTGCTGCTGTCTCTCTGGAGTAGGTGGCTCTGGAAATGCCTGAAGGTGTCACCTGTTTCTCCGAGCGATGGTGCCGTGTTCAGTTTCCACAACGTAGGATCTCGGCTCTGGAGATTTGCTGATAATAACTGCTAGGGTTTTCCATCCCTTCTCTCCATCCAGCTTGACTCTGACACTCTGTCCAGGGTGTAATTCTGGTAGGGGGCACACTGAATGCCTCCTGTTATAGAAGAACTGGTAAGCTTCATTGGCTTTCTGGTCAAACAAACAAACAAACAAACAAACAAACAAACACATTTATTTATAAAGCTCTTCTTACATCAGCTGATGTCACAAAGTGCTGTACAGAAACCCAGCCTAAAACCCCAAACAGCAAGCAATGCTGTTGTAGAAGCACAGTGGCTAGGAAAAACTCCCTAGAAAGGCCCGAACTTAGGAAGAAACCTAGAGAGGAACCAGTCCTCTTCTGGCTGTGCCGGGTGGAGATTATAACAGAACATTGACAAGATGTTCAAATGTTCATAGATGACCAGCAGGGTCAAATAATAACAATGGTCCTTCTGTTTAACACTATTGTGGCTGATGCGTTTTCCATCCAGCACGGGGGCCGTCGTCTGGATCTGACGTCCAGTCATGAGTTGCGCTGGTCTTGCTCCTGTTGCGCTGATGGGTGTGGCTTGGTAGCACATCAGAGCCTTGTGGGTCTGGTTGTTTAAGAATTTGCTTAGCTGTCTGCACAGCTCTCGACGCAGCTCCATTTGCCTGCGGGTACTATAGGTATGAACGAAACCATACTTCTTTCTGAACTCCTTGAACTCAGTGCAGACAAACTAAGTAGCGTTGTCGCTAACAAGCTCGGTAGGTATCCCCCGTCTTACAAACATACCTTTGAGGTGAGTGATGACCTGCTGGCTAGTCGTAATGGGCAGATGAGCTATTCCTATGTCCCTAGAATAGTAGTCCACCACAATGAGGTATTTCTTGCCCTCTAGCTCACATGGGTTGGCTGCGATCTTCTGCCACAGACCCTTAGGTAAAGGTGTCATGACGAGTGGTTCTCTCTTTTGAGTTGGTTTTTTCTCTGTACAGAAACTGCATGACATCACTTTTCTCGTGATGTGACGTGTTTTCTTTCAGTGGGTTTCTTGACACTGACTGCTTCCCAGGAACATTGCTTTCCCATTGAAACGCATGAGGCGCATGAGCAGTCGCTGACACCTGAGTGGTGCTTTGTCCAGGTCGTACGTGTTGATCAATGGAACGAGTGGCTTATGGTCTGTCTGTAAGACAAAGCTGCCCGTGCCCTGCAGGTAGCGGTCAAACCGTTCACATGCTCATACACCTGCCAGGCACTCTTTTTCCATTTGCGTGTACCTTCTCTCAGTCTCTGTTAGTGAACAAAATGCAACATGATGGAGCTCGCCACCCTCTTGTTCCTGTCGGAATAAAGCTCTGAGGCCAGAGCTGCCTGCGTCCGCACTGACCACAGTTGGTTTGCCGGCGTCGTAGTATGCCAATACCTGTGTTGACACTAACATAGTCTTAACCTTGTGGAAGGCCTGCTCCTGTGGGTCTCCCCACGTCCACCCTGTCTCTTTTTCAACAGCTCAGTGATGGGATGTAGCACTGATGACTGTCCTGGCAAGAATTTGCCAAAGTAGTTCACCAGTCCCAGCATTTGGAGAATGTCAGTGATGTTTGTTGGACTGGGCATCTTGGAAATGGCTTTCACTTTGCTGTCATCCGGCTTTATCCCATCCTGTTAATCTCCGACTTCCCAAAGTGGCACAAAGTGGCACACAGCTTTAGTCCTGACTCTTTGATGGTCTGTAGCACTTTGTTCAGATTCCTGTTGGGTTCTTTCTTGTTTGCACCGTAGACCACTACGTCATCCGTCACGACGACTGTGCCTCTGAAAGATCTCTGGTGCACTGGTTATTCCAGAGGCGCTTGAAGCAGAATCTCCCCAAGGGAGCGATGAAAGTCATCAGATTTGTGCAGCTGGTTTCAAGCAGTATCCGCCAAAAAGCACTAGACACATCAAGTGTGGAGAAGACTCTCGCCCCGGATAGCTGTGGTGCTATATCCTTCAAGCTGGGGAAGATGAACCTCTCCCATTTCACTGCTCCACTGAGTCGTTTTAAGTCTACGCATGTTCTCACTTTGCCATTTTTCTTAATCACCAGCACCATGGGAGCACACCAGTCTAGGATCGGTGACTCCCTCCGTGATGCCATTTCTTTCCATTCTGTTCAGTTTCTTCCTCCTTTTGTGTGGCAAAGTCAAAGAATAGGGGACTGCCTCGGGCCTAAACTCAATCTTGACCGGTTCACAGTTCAGTAGCCCTATCTCCCCAAGCACATCTGTGCTGATCTCATCTGCTCTGAGGACCAAACCCATCGTGCATGCAATGGTTCTGCTAAGTAGGTTATTAGCATATGGTCCTCGAATCACAAAGATCCAGAATTTGTATTTCTTTCAATCGTGGCTATTGGAATTTCCCCATACAATCAATCCTGCCACCTGGGCTGCGAACATCAGTTTCAATGTTAACCAGCAGGGGACGCTGTGGCAAGCTCTGGAAAGTGCTCTGAGACGTCAATGTAATATCAGCACCAGTGTCAATTTTTTTGTGCCATTCACTGGGAGATCAACATGCCACTGATCTTCAGAATCAGACTGCTAGTAACTGATCCTAAAAAGAATGCCCCTTGTATTTCCTCTTCATCCTCAGCTGTAACGTCTCGTGACCATTTTTGTTTTGCACACAAATCTCAAAATGTCCCATTTTATTACACTTCCTGCATCTTTTGTGAATGCTGGACAATTTTCACTCTATTCATGGCTACGGTTACAACGTGAGCAATTTCCCTGTTTTGACTGACTGTTTCTTCGCTTACACTGTTTGATCTGTTTGTTGTAATGCTGTAGTTTGGGTCTCACCTCATCAATGTAGTTCTCAGCTCCCGCGTGCATGTCAGCGTGCTGCTTCTTTATCTGCTCTGACTGGAGCATGCTGCTTCTTTATCTGTTCTGATTGGAGCATGCTGCTTCTTTATCTGTTCTGATTGGAGCGTGCTGCTTCTTTATCTGCTCTGACTGGAGTGTGCTGCTTCTTTATCTGCTCTGACTGGAGTGTGCTGCTTCTTTATCTGCTCTGACTGGAGCGTGCTGCTTCTTTATCTGCTCTGACTGGAGCATGCTGCTTCTTTATCTGCTCTGACTGGAGCATGCTGCTTCTTTATCTGTTCTGATTGGAGCATGCTGCTTCTTTATCTGTTCTGATTGGAGCGTGCTGCTTCTTTATCTGCTCTGACTGGATCGTGCTGCTTCTTTATCTGTTCTGATTGGAGTGTGCTGCTTCTTTATCTGCTCTGACTGGATCGTGCTGCTTCTTTATCTGCTCTGACTGGAGTGTGCTTCTTCATTATCTGCTCTGACTGGATCGTGCTGCTTCTTTATCTGCTCTGACTGGATCGTGCTGCTTCTTTATCTGCTCTGACTTGTCATGACGTTGGCTTCTTTGGGTATAGCAACCCCATCCCCCTCTCCCTGCCTCCTCCTTGCCTCCTTCAACTAGGCTGCTGTGGTCAGAGGTCGTAAATTCCTGAGAAGACCTCATGGACACACAGTTATAGAGAGTAGTTTTTCAAGGAGAACAAAGGAAATCCTTCCACCTTACAGAACTTGAGGTACGAACAAATTTCATGTTCCGGAGAAATTATAAAAGATCGGTGAAGAATCCAGCTACGAATTGGTCCATTTGTCACAACTTGGGAAGCTCATGGGAGACGGTGTGGCCACATTACCATAACGCTGTTTATATAATAGCCTCAGATATGAGGTTTACATCTAATTGTTGTATAAGATGAATGAGTGAGTATGATACTGTTTGTATAATTATGTAATATGATTTTGGACTGTTTAATGAAGAAAAATACAATTCCCTTTTGATTTGAACTAAATCAGAGGACTGCCCCCTGAGCCCAGTTAGGGCCAGACATCCTGAGACAGCCCTCTTCGGCCCTTCCGAATAAAACCCCACTCGGGTTTTCGATCAGCAGACCGAGCTTACCTCAATTACGAGATGGCTAAATGTTGCAGACCATGTTTTCTCCATTAGGAGGGACAGAGGTTGTGGACCATTGCTGAATATTTTAACCATACCACGTGGTTAGACTCTTAGACTATCGATACCGACAGAATGGGAACAAGTCTTTGATAATAATAATAATAATTACTAGTCTGCAGCTAGGAATTCGGTATCATTGAACGCGAAGAACGACAACCGCCGAAACATCCATTCTATAAACAATGTCACTCTGAACTATCCCCTCTAACCACAACCATGAGAGAGGGAGAGAGATGGAAAATTCTACAAAAGAAACAGACTTTTCACCAGCGATCAAGACGACACACTGAGCAGAAATATATATATATCGATTGCAATTGTTGATGAGTGAGCGTGAGCGTTCATGTGTAAAGGATTAGCATTTCAATTGTTATAATTATTAACTCTGTAGTGACTTCTTAGTTGACCCCCACTTCCCCTTTTTGTCTAACAAGCCGCAATGCCGGTTCAGCCCACTGGGGCACATTTTCCTATCATTACATTTAACTTGTTTGTTTGTTTGTTTATGCATTTCTGTGAATTACTTAGTTAGTAATAAATAAATGATTTGAGACAATTGATGTATGGATGACTCATAGTGAACACTGGGTTTGTGCAGATAACCAACAATTTACTACATTTGGAGTGAGACTAACGTGAGGTAAAGTAAATAATTCCTTAATTCGAAGACTAATTAATCAGATAAAATATCTGAAAAGTTATTTTAGGAAATGATAACTTTGTCATCTGAATATTTTTCCTTGGTGCCCCAACTTCCTAGTTAATTAGTTACGTGATAAATCAGTTGATGGCGCAGTAACTAATTACAGAGACTCTTTGATAAAAAAAACTATCAGTCTTCAGTTAATGATAGTAAAGACACGTCAGACTGGTGCGTGCTGCTTCTTTATCTGTCACTGTCAAGTCTGGCAAGAGCTGCAGCTTTTGTGAAACATCGCTGTCCATAATGCCAATCACAATGCCAATCCCTTATTTGTTCGTTCTTTGTAGTTCCAAACTTGCAGTGTTCAGCTAGCTCATACAGATTCCTCACAACATATTCCACTGTCTCTCCCTCATGTTGAATCCGTTTATGGAAACATGCTCATTCGTGAATCATGTTGCGCCGTGGCACAAAATGTGGATTCAGTTTTTCGATCACCACATTAGAATTTCAACATTTTCCAAACTACTCTTCGGCGTGTGAGTTCTTTAATTCTGACACCATGTCATGATGAATGTAGGGCGATAGGAAGGAAGGCCATGCGGAGGTGTTCATAGTGAAACATATCTTATTTTTTAAAGTTCCTAACTTGTTTGATAATATTAGTACAGATTTTCTCAGGGGACCCCACATGGGCCTCCAACCCCAAGTTTGGGAACCACTCTCTTTCTGCTTGCTTCCTCTCTGTCTATCTCCTCTGCTTCCTCCTGCATGCATTTCTGCCTGCCATATCAAATCAAATCAAATTTTATTTGTCACATACACATGGTTAGCAGATGTTAATGCGAGTGTAGCGAAATGCTTGTGCTTCTAGTTCCGACAATGCAGTAATAACCAACGAGTAATCTAACCTAACAATTCCACAACTACTACCTTATACACACAAGTGTGTAAAGAATATGTACATAAAGATATACTGTATGAATGAGTGATGGTACAGAACTGCATAGGCAAGATGCAGTAGATGGTATCGAGTACAGTATATACATATGAGATGAGCAATGTAGAGTATGTAAACATAAAAGTGGCATAGTTTAAAGTGGCTAGTGATACATGTATTACATAAAGATGGCAAGGTGCAGTAGATGGTATAGAGTACAGTAAAAACAAATGAGATGGGTAATGTAGGGTATGTAAACATTATATTAAGTGGCATTGTTTAAAGTGGCTAGTGATACATTTTTTACATCAATTTCCATAATTAAAGTGAGCTGGAGTTGAGTCAGTATGTTGGCAGCAGCCACTCAATGTTAGTGGTGGCTGTTTAACAGTTTGATGGCCTTGAGATAGAAGCTGTTTTTCAGTCTCTCGGTCCCTGCTTTGATGCACCTGTACTGACCTCGCCTTCTGGATGATAGCGGGGTGAACAGGCAGTGGCTCTGGTGGTTGTTGTCCTTGATGATCTTTATGGCCTTCCTGTGATATCGGGTGGTGTAGGTGTCCTGGACGGCAGGTAGTTTGCCCCCAGTGATGCGTTGTGCAGACCTCACTACCCTCTGGAGAGCCTTACGGTTGTGGGCGGTGCATGGCCATGCAGTCGTGGGTGAACAGGGAGTACAGAAGAGGGCTCAGAACGCACCCTTGTGGGGTCCCAGTGTTGAGGATCAGCGGGGTGGAGATGTTGTTACCTATCCTCACCACCTGGGGGCGGCCCGTCAGGAAGTCCAGTACCCAGTTGCACAGGGCGGGGTCGAGACCCAGGGTCTCGAGCTTGATGACGAGTTTGTAGGGTACTATGGTGTTAAATGCCGAGCTGTAGTCGATGAACAGCATTCTCACATAGGTATTCCTCTTGTCCAGATGGGTTAGGGCAGTTTGCAGTGTGGTTGTGATTGCGTCGTCTGTGGACCTATTGGGGCGGTAAGGAAATTGGAGTGGGTCTAGGGTGTCAGGTAGGGTGGAGGTGATATGGTCCTTGACTAGTCTCTCAAAACACTTCATGATGACGGAAGTGAGTGCTACGGGGCGGTAGTCGTTTAGCTCAGTTACCTTAGCTTTCTTGGTAACAGAAACAATGGTGGCCCTCTTGAAGCATGTGGGAACAGCAGATTGGGATAAGGATTGATTGAATATGTCCGTAAACACACCAGCCAGCTGGTCTGCGCATGCTCTGAGGACGCGGCTGGGGATGCCGTCTGGGCCTGCAGCCTTGCGAGGGTTAACACGTTTAAATATTTTACTCACCTCGGCTGCAGTGAAGGAGAGTCCGCAGGTTTTGGTAGTGGGCCGTGTCAGTGGCACTGTATTGTCCTCAAAGCGAGCAAAGAAGTTATTTAGTCTGTCTGGGAGCAAGACATCCTGGTCCGCGATGGGGCTGTTTTTTTTGTTGTAATCCGTGATTGACTGTAGACCCTGCCACATACCTCTTGTGTCTGAGCCATTGAATTGCAACTCTACTTTGTCTCTATAGTGACGCTTAGCTTATTTGATTGCCTCCACAATGTAGTGAACAAGCAGCAAAATAACTCAGTTTGAGTCATCAGGAAAGCTGATGACAGTGTGTTGGTCTCAGTCTCAGTAGTCTACTCTCTGTAAAGCAAAGTTATTATGAAAAGTTAGCAGAGTATTTGCTCCTGCTGAGATAGGCTCCTTTTATCAGTAGATTCTTACTTCATCATTCTAGTATCTGTTGTAGATACTGAAAGGGTTCTTTGGCTGTCCACGTAGGATAACCTTTTTGGGTTCCATGTACAACCCTCTGTGGAAAGAGTACTACCTGTAACCAAAAGGGTTTTACCAGGAACCAAAAAGGGTTCTTCCAAGGGTTATCCTATAACCATTTTCTATAACCAATAACCATTTTAGGTTCTAGATAGCAATTTTTTTTCTAAGAGTGTAGCTGACTAAGAAATACTAGCCAGAGCTCTTCAACATAATGCCTTGATCACAAATCAAGTGTACTTCTGATGTACAGAAATGTACTTCTGGTGTAAATTTTGGTACACCAGAGGTACATTAATTTCCAATGGAATGCTACAATGGCCCTGCAGCATTGCATTGCAGAGGCATTAGCAATGTGTTCTGCTTTGTGTGGTGTATACATTGGATTTATCGAACATGCGCATCAACTTGTATGCGTAGACGGCTTGACAGAAATGGTAGCAGAAGGTGAATGTTGAACTTTGTTGCATACATATCCAGATGATGCTGTGTACCATTTTGCAATGATTTTTTAGGTGTAATCCAGGCGTTAGACTGCTGCAATAGAAGTCTCTGTCTCAGAGATTCGGTTTTTGTTTTGGGGATGTCTGTAGACATGACAGCAGTCGCGGGTTTTAAAATTGCCTTTTGTCTGGCATCTAGCAAACACACTGTCATCAGCTTTCCTGATGACTCAAACTGAGATATTTTGCTGCTTGTTCACCACATTGTGGAGAAGAAACTAATGCCTCGGCCACACCGACAGCATCATTGCGTTTTGGTACACCAGAAGTAGATTCATTTCCAATGGGGACACTGTGTTCGCCTTGCGTTCTGTGGTGCATACACCTGATTCATCAAAGGTATGCATCAAATTGTAGGCTATGCGTAGACAGCTTGACAGAAATGGTAGCAAAATTTCATCAAGCTTTCTATGCATACAATTTGATGCATATCTTGATGCATATCTCCTGTACTCCTTTATTTAACTCTCTGCAAACTGGAAACGATTTATCCGGAGGCTGCATTCATTGTAGCTGGGGATTTTAACAAGGCTAATCTGAAAACAAGACTCCCTAAATTTTATCAGCATATCGATTGCGCAACCAGGGGTGGAAAGACCCTGGATCATTGTTACTCTAACTTCCGCGACGCATATAAGGCCCTGCCCCGCCCCCTTTCGGAAAAGCTGACCACGACTCCATTTTGTTGATCCCTGCCTACAGACAGAAACTAAAACAAGAAGCTCCCACGCTGAGGTCTGTCCAACGCTGGTCCGACCAAGCTGACTCCACACTCCAAGACTGCTTCCATCACGTGGACTGGGAGATGTTTCGTATTGTGTCAGACAACAACATTGACGAATACGCTGATTCGGTGTGCGAGTTCATTAGAACGTGCGTTGAAGATGTCGTTCCCATAGCAACGATTAAAACATTCCCTAACCAGAAACCGTGGATTGATGGCAGCATTCGTGTGGAACTGAAGGCGCGAAACACTGCTTTTAATCAGGGCAAGGTGTCTGGTAACATGACTGAATACAAACAGTGCAGCTATTCCCTCCGCAAGGCTATCAAACAAGCTAAGCGCCAGTACAGAGACAAAGTAGAATCTCAATTCAACGGCTCAGACACAAGAGGCATGTGGCAGGGTCTACAGTCAATCACGGACTACAGGAAGAAACCCAGCCCAGTCACGGACCAGGATGTCTTGCTCCCAGGCAGACTAAATAACTTTTTGCCCGCTTTGAGGACAATACAGTGCCACTGACACGGCCTGCAACGAAAACATGCGGTCTCTCCTTCACCGCAGCCGAAGTGAGTAAGACATTTAAACGTGTTAACCCTCGCAAGGCTGCAGGCCCAGACGGCATCCCCAGCCACGCCCTCAGAGCATGCGCAGACCAGCTGGCCGGTGTGTTTACGGACATATTCAACCAATCCCTATACCAGTCTGCTGTTCCCACATGCTTCAAGAGGGCCACCATTGTTCCTGTTCCCAAGAAAGCTAAGGTAACTGAGCTAAACGACTACCGCCCGTAGCACTCACATCCGTCATCATGAAGTGCTTTGAGAGACTAGTCAAGGACCATATCACCTCCACCCTACCTGACACCCTAGACCCACTCCAATTTGCTTACCGGCCAAATAGGTCCACAGACGATGCAATCTCAACCACACTGCACACTGCCCTAACCCATCTGGACAAGAGGAATACCTATGTGAGAATGCTGTTCATCGACTACAGCTTGGCATTCAACACCATAGTACCCTCCAAGCTCATCATCAAGCTCGAGACCCTGGGTCTCGACCCCGCCCTGTGCAACTGGGTACTGGACTTCCTGACGGGCCCCAGGTGGTGAGGGTAGGCAACAACATCTCCACCCCGCTGATCCTCAACACTGGGGCCCCACAAGGGTGCGTTCTGAGCCCTCTCCTGTACTCCCTGTTCACCCACGACTGCGTGGCCACGCACGCCTCCAACTCAATCATCAAGTTTGCGGACGACACAACAGTGGTAGGCTTGATTACCAACAACGACGAGACGGCCTACAGGGAGGAGGTGAGGGCCCTCGGAGTGTGGTGTCAGAAAAATAACCTCACACTCAACGTCAACAAAACTAAGGAGATGATTGTGGACTTCAGGAAACAGCAGAGGGAACACCCCCCATCCACATCGATGGAACAGTAGTGGAGAGGGTAGCAAGTTTTAAGTTCCTCGGCACTCACATCACAGACAAACTGAATTGGTCCACTCACACAGACAGCATCGTGAGGAAGGCGCAGCAGCGCCGCTTCAACCTCAGGAGGCTGAAGAAATTCGGCTTGTCACCAAAAGCACTCACAAACTTCTACAGATGCACAATCGAGAGCATCCTGGCGGGCTGTATCACCGCCTGGTATGGCAACTGCACCGCCCTCAACCGTAAGGCTCTCCAGAGGGTAGTGAGGTCTGCACAACGCATCACCGGGGGCAAACTACCTGCCCTCCAGGACACCTACACCACCCGATGCTACAGGAAGGCCATAAAGATCATTAAGGACATCAACCACCCGAGCCACTGCCTGTTCACCCCGCTGTCATCCAGAAGGCGAGGTCAGTACAGGTGCATCAAAGCTGGGACCGAGAGACTGAAAAACAGCTTCTATCTCAAGGCCATCAGACTGTTAAACAGCCACCACTAACATTGAGTGGCTATTGCCAACACACTGTCAATGACATTGACTCTACTCCAGCCACTTTAATCATGGGAATTGATGGGAAATGATGTAAATATATCACTAGCCACTTTAAACAATGCTACCTTATATAATGTTACTTACCCTACATTATTCATCTCATATGCATACGTAGATACTGTACTCTATATCATCGACTGCATCCTTATGTAATACATGTATCACTAGCCACTTTAACTATGCCACTTGGTTTACATACTCATCTCATATGTATATACTGTACTCGATATCATCTACTGTATCTTGCCTATGCTGCTCTGTACCATCACTCATTCATATATCCTTATGTACATATTCTTTATCCCCTTACACTGTGTATAAGACAGTAGTTTTTTTTTTGGAATTGTTAGTTAGATTACTTGTTCGTTATTACTGCATTGTCGGAACTAGAAGCACAAGCATTTCGCTACACTCGCATTAACATCTGCTAACCATGTGTATGTGACAAATAAAATTTGATTTGATTTGATTTGATATGTTTGATAAATCCAAAGTATACACCACACAGGACACACTGCAACTGCCTCTGCAATGCAATGCTGCAAGGCAGTGTTCCATTGGAAATTAATATATTTCTGGTTAACCAAAACTAAACAACGCTGTCGGTGTGATCGAGGCTTAATGTCTGTGGGCTTGGCAAAGCCTTTGGCCAGAGCAGGGGGTTTTGGTAGCAGTCCACTAACGTATAAAATACTGGAGACAGCATCCAAGATGGCCAATCGTTGTTTTCTACATCATAATGTAGTCCGTTTCGCATGGGCTGTTTTGTGGCTGGTGGTATCTTGCTAGTTTTGGTTTTACAGGGACTACTGCACCTGCACTCTCTACCAGAGCAGCATGAACACAAGCAACAACATCATCATGAGCATGAGCGCTGAGCGTGGGAAGCTTTTGGCCATTCTGTCAGTGTTGCCAGGGGGAGGTGGATCTGTGTGGGTTGCTGAATCTGGGTGGGTTGCCAGAGGTAGGTGGAGCTGCGTGGGTTGGGGGAGGGGAAATCTGCTTTTGCACCACTGCCAGTAGGGGAGGGGAAATCATTCACAACAATACATATGACTTGTTATAAAATGGTGAAAAAAGTTTCTGCTAAAGTTATACAGTTATGATTTGCCTGTTAACAATTTGAACTGTGTCCCAATGAATCAGTCAATTAATCAGTAAAGTGTCCTGGTATAACAACATTAACACAAATTCTAAGTGTCATGGTTTAAACATTTTAAAACATTTTAAACC
The DNA here is from genome assembly GCF_018296145.1 of Oncorhynchus tshawytscha. NCBI lineage: Eukaryota > Metazoa > Chordata > Actinopteri > Salmoniformes > Salmonidae > Oncorhynchus > Oncorhynchus tshawytscha. The sequence goes on along the minus strand of NC_056461.1, from coordinate 34,089,270 downwards.
ATGTCAATCCAAGATGGCGTAGCAGTCAGACGTCTTTGTCCTGTCGTGTCCCTTGAACACCATCCTTTTCTTCACATATCTTTTAAAAATATTTTCCTAAACCTCAACTTCTAAATACTCTCCTGCAACCAGCCTCACCCAATGCGGCGTGGATCTGTTTTTTTTCTCTAAAGTATTTCTATTTACTTCGGATCTGGAATCCCTCAACTGAAGCTAGCCAGCTAACTAGTTACCAGCTATCAGTCAGCAAACCATTGCTAGCGGTCATCAGCTAACCTTTAGCTCGGAAAGCTCTCGCCAGACTCAAACCAGAGGATTATTTATTATTTATTTTCTCTCCATATCCCCGGATTCCTAACGCAAACTCTGAACATTTTCATCTGGATCTTCACAACTAGCTAACCGCAATCCCGGGTGATTTCTCCTGGCCAGCGTTTCCATCCCGGAGCAAGCACCAATTAGCCTAAAGCTAGCCCGGCTAGGGCTTCTGTGCTACCACCGAAGCCCACTCCTGGGCTACAATATCCGGACCCCTTCTACTGCCGGTACGGGGCATGGAACCCCGCCAATCCTTTACGACTGGAATACCGACATAATCTGCCCGACGATTCCAACAGGCCCCTCAGGCGCGATGTCCTCTGAAGGCCCATTCTGCTAACCGCGGCCTGCTAGCTACCTAGAGCTACTTGGAACCCTACTAATCCACGACTGGTCTATCAACATCACTGCACAAAGAGGCAAAAACCGACTTACCTCCATCACGACGTCCCCCAAAGGCCCTTCTGCTAACTTGCTAGCCCCGGTCGGCTAACTGCTAGCTTGCTTGCCCCGGTCTGCTAACTGCTTGCTTGCTAACCCGGTCTGCTAACTGCTAGCTTGCTATCCCCGGTCTGCTAACTGCTAGCGTGTTTAGCCCCGGCCTACTAACTGTTAGCTTGTTAGCATCGGCCGACTAACTGTCTGAATCGCCGTGTTCCCAGCCAGCCCAAACACTCACTGGACCCATATGTTCACTTGGCTACGCATGCCTCTCTCTAATATCAATATGCCTCATCCATTACTGTCCTGGTTAGTGATTACTGTCTTATTTCACTGTAGAGCCTCTAGCCCTGCTCGATATGCCTTAACCAACCATGTTGTTCCACCTCCTACATATGCGATGACATCACCTGGTTTAAACGTCTCTAGAGACTATATCTCTCTCATCATTACTCAATGCCTAGGTTTACCTCCAATGTACTCACATCCTACCTTACTTTTGTCTGTACACTATGCCTTGAATCTATGCTATCGTGCCCAGAAACCTGCTCCTTTTACTCTCTGTTCCGAACTTGCTAGATGGCCAGTTCGTATAGACTTTAGCCATACCCTTATCCTACTTCTCTTCTGTTCCTCTGGTGATGTAGTTAATCCAGGTCCTGCAGTGCCTAGCTCCACTCCCACTCCCCAGGTGCTCTCATTTGTTGACTTCTGTAACCGTAAAAGCCTTGGTTTCATGCATGTTAACATTAGAAGCCTACTCCCTAAGTTTGTTTTACTCACTGCTTTAGCACAGTCTGCCAAACCGGATGTTTTAGCCGTGTCTGAATCTTGGCTTAGGAAAACCATCAAAAAACATTTTTCAAACAGAAATTTGCATCCTGTAGTACAAACTCAAGAAAGTTCTGGGACACTGTAAAGAGCACCTCCTCCCAGCTGCCCACTGCTCTGAGGCTAGGAAACACTGTAACCACCGATAAATGCAATATAATTGAGAATTTCAATAAGCATTTCTCTACGGCTGGCCATGATTTCCACCTGGCTACCCCTACCCCAGTCAACTGCCTGGCACCCTCCACAGCAACCCGCCAAAGCCCCACCATTTCTCCTTCACCCAAATCCAGATAGAGGATGTTCTGAAAGAGCTGCAAAATCTGGACCCCTACAAATCAGCCGGGCTAGACAATCTGGACCCTCTCTTTTTAAAATGAGCTCCCGAAATTGTTGCATCCCCTATTACTAGACTGTTCAACCTCTCTTTCGTATCGTCTGAGATTCCCAAAGATTGGGAAGAACATTCAGTCATGCTGATTGAGTTCGAATAACAGACTGGAAGCTTCAAAAGGAGGGTGGTGCTTGGAATAATTGTTCTTCCTCTGTCATCCATGGTTACCTGCAAGGAAACACCCCTATTACTAGACTGTTCAACCTCTCTTTCGTATCGTCTGAGATTCCCAAAGATTGGAAAGCTGCCGCGGTCATCCCCCTCTTCAAAGGGGGTGAAACTCTAGACCCAAACTGCTACAGACCTATATCTATCCTACCCTGTCTTTCTAAGGTCTTCGAAAGCCAAGTTAACAAACAGATTACCGACCATTTCGAATCCCACCGTACGTTTTCCGCTATGCAATCTGGTTTCAAAGCTGGTCATGGGTGCACCTCAGCCACGCTCAAGGTCCTAAACGACATCATAACCGCCGTCGTTAAGAGACATTACTGTGCAGCCGTATTCATCGACCTGGCCAAGGCTTTCGACTCTGTCAATCACCACATTCTTATTGGCAGACTTGACAGCCTTGGTTTCTTAAATGATTGCCTCGCCTGTTGTTTGTACCTCTGGCAGTCTCTATGGGGGTACCACAGGGTTCAATTCTCGGGCCGACTTCTCTGTACACATCAATGATGTCACTCTTGCTGCTGGTGATTCTGTGATCCACCTCTACGCAGACGACACCATTCTGTATACTTCTGGCCCTTCTTTGGACACGGTGTTAACTAACAGACAAGCTTCAATGTCATACAACTCTCCTTCCGTGGCCTCCGACTGCTCTTAAATGCAAGTAAAACTAAATGCATGCTATTCAATCGATCACTACCCGCACCTGCCCGCCTGTCCAGCATCACTACTCTGGATGGCTCCGACTTAGAATACGTGGACAACTACAAATACCTAGGTGTCTGGCTAGACTGTAAACTCTCCTTCCAAACTCACATTAAGCATCTCCAATCCAAAATTACATCTAGAATCGGCTTCCTATATCGCAACAAAGCTCATGCCGCCAAACATACCCTCGTAAAACTGGCCATCCTTCACTCATGCCGCCAAACATACCCTAGTAAAACTGGCCATCCTACCGATCCTCGACTTCGGTGATGTCATCTATAAATTAGCCTCCAACACTCTACTCAACAAATTTGATGCAGTCTATCACATTGCCATCCGTTTTGTCACCAAAGCCCCATACACTACCCACCATTGCGACCTGTACACTCTCGTTGGTTGGCCCTTGCTTCATACTCATCACCAAACCCACTGGCTACAGGTTATCTACAAGTCTCTGCTAGGTAAAGCCCCGCCTTATCTCAGCTCACTGGTCACCATAGCAGCACCCACTCGTAGCACGCGCTCCAGCAGGTATATCTCACTGGTCACCCCCAAAGCCAATTCCTCTTTTGGTCGCCTTTCCTTCCAGTTCTCTGCTGCCAATGATTGGAACGAACTGCAAAAATCACTGAAGCTGGAGACTCATATCTCCCTCACTAGCTTTAAGCACCAGCTGTCAGAGCAGCTCACAGATCACTGCACCTGTACATAGCCCATCTGTAAACAGCCCATCTATCTACCTCATCCCCATACTGTATTTATTTATTTATTTATTTATCTTGCTCCTCTTTATCGTGCATCCCAGTATCTCTTCATGCACATTCATCTTCTGCACATCTACCATTCCAGTGTTTAATTGCTATATTGTAATTGCTTCGCCACCATGGCCTGTTTATTGCCTTAACTCCCTTATCTTGCCTCATTTGCACTCACTGTATATAGACTTTTTGTTTTCTTTTGTTCTACTGTATTATTGACTGTATGTTTAGTTTATTCCACGTGTAACTCTGTGTTGTTGTAATTATTGAATTGCTATGCTTTATCTTGGCCAGGTCGCAGTTGCAAATGAGAACTTGTTCTCAACTAGCCTACCTGGTTAAATAAAGGTGAAATATATATATTTTTAAATATATATATTTCTGTGACAAGCTGTCCATTCAGTAGTGCTGCATTTCAGGCTCAGCTGAGCTCCTTCATGTATAGATCTGTATTTGTGCCACTTGTTTGCCATTCCTCCTTCATAAAAATAGCCTTTATTCCAATGAATTACATTTATCCGTTCACTTAACATTGTTTGCTTTTGTCAGTCAGCTGTTTAGAGCACCTATTGCTATGTTTTTCAGGAGTGTGCGGGTACTGGTGTTCTCCCTGCCATCCATGGCCAGAAGTACTTGACCATTTATTTAGCTTTATTACTTTATATCAACATTTTGTTGTCTTTCCTGAATCGGATGATGGTCGACAATATCACTAGACAACAATGCATATCCAGTCCATCCAACAAGTATATGTTAATGACAGTAGGCCTATAGTTACATAGGCATAGTTCAAATCAAATCAAATTTGATTTGTCACATACACATGGTTAGCAGATGTTAATGCGAGTGTAGCGAAATGCTTGTGCTTCTAGTTCCGACAATGCAGTAATAACGAACAAGTAATCTAACTAACAATTCCAAAAAACTACTGTCTTATACACAGTGTAAGGGGATAAAGAATATGTACATAAGGATATATGAATGAGTGATGGTACAGAGCAGCATAGGCAAGATACAGTAGATGATATCGAGTACAGTATATACATATGAGATGAGTATGTAAACCAAGTGGCATAGTTAAAGTGGCTAGTGATACATGTATTACATAAGGATGCAGTCGATGATATAGAGTACAGTATATACGTATGCATATGAATAATGTAGGGTAAGTAACATTATATAAGGTAGCATTGTTTAAAGTGGCTAGTGATATATTTACATCATTTCCCATCAATTCCCATTATTAAAGTGGCTGGAGTTGAGTCAGTGTCATTGACAGTGTGTTGGCAGCAGCCACTCAATGTTAGTGGTGGCTGTTTAACAGTCTGATGGCCTTGAGATAGAAGCTGTTTTTCAGTCTCTCGGTCCCAGCTTTGATGCACCTGTACTGACCTCGCCTTCTGGATGACAGCGGGGTGATCAGGCAGTGGCTCGGGTGGTTGATGTCCTTGATGATCTTTATGGCCTTCCTGTAGCATCGGGTGGTGTAGGTGTCCTGGAGGGCAGGTAGTTTGCCCCTGGTGATGCGTTGTGCAGACCTCACTACCCTCTGGAGAGCCTTACGGTTGAGGGCGGTGCAGTTGCCATACCAGGCGGTGATACAGCCCGCCAGAATGCTCTCGATTGTGCATCTGTAGAAGTTTGTGAGTGCTTTTGGTGACAAGCCGAATTTCTTCAGCCTCCTGAGGTTGAAGAGGCGCTGCTGCGCCTTCTTCACGATGCTGTCTGTGTGAGTGGACCAATTCAGTTTGTCTGTGATGTGTATGCCGAGGAACTTAAAACTTGCTACCCTCTCCACTACTGTTCCATCGATGTGGATGGGGGTGTTCCCTCTGCTGTTTCCTGAAGTCCACAATCATCTCCTTAGTTTTGTTGACATTGAGTGTGAGGTTATTTTCCTGACACCACACTCCGAGGGCCCTCACCTCCTCTCTGTAGGCCGTCTCGTCGTTGTTGGTAATCAAGCCTACCACTGTTGTGTCGTCCGCAAACTTGATGATTGAGTTGGAGGCGTGCGTGGCCACGCAGTCGTGGGTGAACAGGGAGTACAGGAGAGGGCTCAGAACGCACCCTTGTGGGGCCCCAGTGTTGAGGATCAGCGGGGAGGAGATGTTGTTGCCTACCCTCACCACCTGGGGGCGGCCCGTCAGGAAGTCCAGTACCCAGTTGCACAGGGCGGGGTCGAGACCCAGGGTCTCGAGCTTGATGACGAGCTTGGAGGGTACTATGGTGTTGAATGCCGAGCTGTAGTCGATGAACAGCATTCTCACATAGGTATTCCTCTTGTCCAGATGGGTTAGGGCAGTGTGCAGTGTGGTTGAGATTGCATCATCTGTGGACCTATTTGGGCGGTAAGCAAATTGGAGTGGGTCTAGGGTGTCAGGTAGGGTGGAGGTGATATGGTCCTTGACTAGTCTCTCAAAGCACTTCATGATGACGGATGTGAGTGCTACGGGCGGTAGTCATTTAGCTCCGTTACCTTAGCTTTCTTGGGAACAGGAACAATGGTGGCCCTCTTGAAGCATGTGGGAACAGCAGACTGGTATAGGGATTGATTGAATATGTCCGTAAACACACCGGCCAGCTGGTCTGCGCATGCTCTGAGGGCGCGGCTGGGGATGCCGTCTGGGCCTGCAGCCTTGCGAGGGTTAACACGTTTAAATGTCTTACTCACCTCGGCTGCAGTGAACGAGAGACCGCATGTTTTCGTTGCAGGCCGTGTCAGTGGCACTGTATTGTCCTCAAAGCGGGCAAAAAGTTATTTAGTCTGCCTGGGAGCAAGACATCCTGGTCCGTGACTGGGCTGGATTTCTTCCTGTAGTCCGTGATTGACTGTAGACCCTGCCACATGCCTCTTGTGTCTGAGCCGTTGAATTGAGATTCTACTTTGTCTCTGTACTGGCGCTTAGCTTGTTTGATAGCCTTGCGGAGGGAATAGCTGCACTGTTTGTATTCAGTCATGTTACCAGACACCTTGCCCTGATTAAAAGCAGTGGTTCGCGCTTTCAGTTTCACACGAATGCTGCCATTAATCCACGGTTTCTGGTTAGGGAATGTTTTAATCGTTGCTATGGGAACGACATCTTCAATGCACGTTCTAATGAACTCGCACACTTACTGTGCATTTTCCAAGATTTCCAAGATCCATGATTCGTACAGGGTTTAAGTTCAATGTTCTAATTAAATTGTTAAATGCTTAATAATGACAAATAACACTGTCATTTATGTTATTAATGTAAGGAAAGAGGGTATTTTAAGTTACACAATCTGTGAAAACTCTAAGCATGAATTAACTCATGAATTATGGACAACTCATAAGCTTAGGTGTAAAACATGTTTAGATTCAACTCATGTATTATATTGAATGTAGGATTCCTATTCTGCGTGCGTTAATTTGTTTAAAATTGCCTTGACTGAGATGGTAGGCTACCGGCAGGGGTTTAGGCCTAGTAGAGGGTAAACGCAAGTAAATGCAGTTTACCCACCTTAAAAAAATGCATTGAAAGTATAGGAAGGGTCATTCTTTTCACTGCGACCAGCAAACAGAGTTTATCCACCTATTTTTTAAAACTCTACATCAATGGGTGTAGGTCTATTAGAAGTTGGTAATACACATTGTAGCTGAGTTTCGTAAGTTGACAGTGTGTGCTAGGGTGACCATCCTGTTTTCTTAACTTTTTAGAGTGATTTGTTTGACAATCAGATTAAACTATAATGACTGGTTGTGTTCATGCCCCATTAAAAGGTCATTCCTTTTTACCGTTGAAATGACGTCTTTATTACTAGGGCCAATTATTAGGGCAAGCGTGTGCACTCAATTAGGGGGTCCAGCCTTTCTAACCCCTGCCAAGACATCTTTTGCTTTGCAACTCTGCCTAAAAGCCCAGCATCCCGGAGTCGCCTCTTCACTGTTGACATTGAGACTGGTGTTTTGCTGGTACTATTTAATGAAGCTGCCAGTTGAGGACTTGTGAGGCGTCTGGATATATGTAATAACTAACTGATAACTAATTATGAGCAGATAAGCAATGAAACTGTTTGTTGCGCAGTACAGCCCACAACTAACCTGCCAGCTTCGAAGAAATACACACAAATTGTTAAAGGGTTTCTGCATTAAAACATTCACCGATTCGGTGAAGCACCAATTGAGCAATGTCTGTTGTCCCCTCCAGAGATTGGACAGCTTAATGACCCCTCTCTGTTCACGTCTGCCCTGGCCTGTCTCCCCCTGTCTGGTACAGGTACCTCCACCACACTCACCCCTCTCTGTTCACCGTCTGCCCTGGCCTGTCTCCCCCTGTCTGGTACAGGTACCTCCACCACACTCATCCCTCTCTGTTCACCGTCTGCCCTGGCCTGTCTCCCCCTGTCTGGTACAGGTACCTCCATGATCACTCACCCCTCTCTGTTCACCGTCTGCCCTGGCCTGTCTCCCCCTGTCTGGTACAGGTACCTCCACCACACTCACCCCTCTCTGTTCACCATCTGCCCTGGCCTGTCTCCCCCTGTCTGGTACAGGTACCTCCACCACACTCACCCCTCTCTGTTCACGTCTGCCCTGGCCTGTCTCCCCCTGTCTGGTACAGGTACGTCCACCACACTCATCCCTCTCTGTTCATGTCTACCCCGGCCTGTCTCCCCATGTCTGGTACAGGTACCTCCACCACACTCACCCCTCTCTGTTCATGTCTACCCTGGCCTGTCTCCCCCTGTCTGGTACAGGTACCTCCACGATCACTCCCCCTCTCTGTTCACGTCTGCCCTGGCCTGTCTCCCCCTGTCTGGTACAGGTACCTCCACGATCACTCCCCCTCTCTGTTCACGTCTGCCCTGGCCTGTCTCCCCCTGTCTGGTACAGGTACCCCTGTTGGGACGAGTGACTCTGAACTTGCAATGGCTAGCCCTAAGTCATTATATATTTTTTCTTGTGCTCCTATTTGGCTAATTTCCTCATGACTCCTGCATGCTTTGTTGACTATTAACTTTCTTGTTTACCGTGGAACAGACTATGTTTGTTCCCACACTCGGGACTCTGACTCTATTGGTTACACAGACTTTTGGCCTCCCATCCGATTCTAACCACTTCTCGCTGGCTTTGTATTCTTGTTACCTGAGGAAATTGCAGTACAATATGATCTAACGCACATTCAAATGTTATAAATGAACACTGCAGAGCTCTCCCTGTCCTCTGCCATGCCTTGATTGTATTACTGCTGATTATATCTGATAATGTGCATGTACAGTCGTGAACAAAAGTTTTGAGAATGACACAAATATACATTTTCGCAAAGTCTGCTGCCTCAGTTTGTATGATGGCAATTTGCATATACTCCAGAATGTTATGAAGAGTGATCAGATGAATTGCAATTAATTGCAAAGTCCCTCTTTGCCATGCAAATGAACTGAATCTCCAGAAAACATTTCCACTGCATTTCAGCCCTGCCACAAAAGGACCAGCTGACATCCTGTCAATGATTCTCTCGTTAACACAGGTGTGAGTGTTGACGAGGACAAGGCTTGAGATCACTCAGTCATGCTGATTGAGTTCGAATAACAGACTGGAAGCTTCAAAAGGAGGGTGGTGCTTGGAATAATTGTTCTTCCTCTGTCATCCATGGTTACCTGCAAGGAAACACGTGCGTCATCATTGCTTTGCACAAAAAGGGCTTCAAAGGCAAGGATATTTCTGCCAATAAGATTGCACCTAAATCAACCATTTATCGGACCATCAAGAACTTCAAGGAGAGCGGTTCAATTGTTGTGAAGAAGGCTTCAGGGCGCCCCAGCAAGCGCCAGGACCGTCTCCTAAAGTTGATTCAGCTGCAGGATCGGGGCACCACCAGTACAATGCTTGCTCAGGAATGGCAGCAGGCAGGTGCATCTGCACGCACAGTGAGGCGAAGACTTTTGGAGGATGGCCTGGTGTCAAGAAGGGAAGCAAAGAAGCCACTTCTCTCCAGGAAAAACATCAGGGACAGACTAATATTCTGCAAAAGGTACAGGGATTGGACTGCTGAGGACTGGGGTAAAGTCATTTTCTCTGATGAATCCCCTTTTGTTTGTTCCAATTGTTTGGGGCATCTGGAAAAAAGCTTGTCCGTAGAAGACCAGGTGAGCGCTACCATCAGTCCTGTGTCATGTCAACAGTAAAGCATCCTGAGACCATTCATGTGTGGGGTTGCTTCTCAGCCAAGGGAGTGGGCTCACTCAGAATTTTGCCTAAGAACACAGCCATGAATAAAGAATGGTACCAACACATCCTCCCAGAGCAACTTCTCCCAACCATCCAGGAACAGTTTAGTGATGAACAATGCCTTCTCCAGCATGATGGAGCACCTTGCCAAAAGGCAAAAGTGATAACTAAGTGAACGAAACATTGATATTTTGGGTCCATGGCCAGGAACCTCCCCAGACCTTAATCCAATTGAGAACTTGTGGTCAATCCTCAAGAGGCATATAGACAAACAAAAACCCACAAATTCTGACAAACTCCAAGCATTGGCTGAGCTCTTTAACCTCTCTGGGATATGTGGGACGGTAGCGTCCCCTTGGCCAAAAGCCAGAGAAAATGCAGAGCGCCAAATTCAAATAAATTCCTATAAAAATCTAACTTTCATGAAATCCCACATGTAAGATACCAAATTAAAGCTACACATGTTATGAATCCAGCCAACATGTCAGATTTCAAAAAGGCTTTTCGGCGAAAGCAAACAATGCTATTATCTGAGGATAGCACCTCCATAAACAAAAGAGAGAAAACATATTTCAACCCTGCAGGCGCGACACAAAATGCAGAAAAAAATATATAAATCATGCCTTACCTTTGACCAGCTTCTTCTGTTGGCACTCCAATATGTCCCATAAACATCACTAATGGTCCTTTTGTTCGATTAATTCTGTCCATATACAGTGGGGCAAAAAAGTATTTAGTCAGCCACCAATTGTGCAAGTTCTCCCACTTAAAAATATGAGAGAGGCCTGTAATTTCAACATAGGTACACTTCAACTATGACAGACAAAATGAGGGAAAAAAATCAAGAAAATCACATTGTAGGATTTTTAATGAATTTATTTGCAAATTATGGTGGAAAACAAGTATTTGGTCACCTACAAACAAGCAAGATTTCTGGCTCTCACAGACCTGTAACTTATTCTTTAAGAGCCTCTTCTGTCCTCCACTCGTTACCTGTATTAATGGCACCTGCTTGAACTTGTTATCAGTATAAAAGACACCTGTCCACAACCTCAAACAGTCACACTCCAAACTCCACTATGGCCAAGACCAAAGAGCTGTCAAAGGACACCAGAAACAAAATTGTAGACCTGCACCAGGCTGGGAAGACTGAATCTGCAATAGCAGCTTGGTTTGAAGAAATCAACTGTGGGAGCAATTATTAGGAAATGGAAGACATACAAGACCACTGATAATCTCCCTCGATCTGGGGCTCCACAAGAACGGTGAGCAAAAATCCCAGAACCACACGGGGGGACCTAGTGAATGACCTGCAGAGAGCTGGGACCAAAGTAACAAAGTCTACCATCAGTAACACACTACGCCGCCAGGGACTCAAATCCTGCAGTGCCAGACGTGTCCCCCTGCTTAAGCCAGTACATGTCCAGGCCCATCTGGAGTTTGCTAGAGAGCATTTGGATAATCCTGAAGAAGATTGGGAGAATGGCATATGGTCAGATGAAACCAAAAAATAACTTTTTGGTAAAAACTCAACTCGTCGTGTTTGGAGGACAAAGAATGCTGAGTTGCATCCAAAGAACACCATACCTACTGTGAAGCATGGGGGTGGAAACATCATGCTTTGGGGCTGTTTTTCTGCAAAGGGACCAGGACGACTGATCCGTGTAAAGGAAAGAATGAATGGGGCCATGTATCGTGAGATTTTGAGTGAAAACCTCCTTCCATCAGCAAGGGCATTGAAGATGAAACATGGCTGGGTCTTTCAGCATGACAATGATCCCAAACACACCGCCCGGGCAACGAAGGAGTGGCTTCGTAAGAAGCATTTCAAGGTCCTGGAGTGGCCTAGCCAGTCTACAGATCTCAACCCCATAGAAAATCTTTGCAGGGAGTTGAAAGTCCGTGTTGCCCAGCAACAGCCCCAAAACATCACTGCTCTAGAGGAGATCTGCATGGAGGAATGGGCCAAAATACCAGCAACAGTGTGTGAAAACCTTGTGAAGACTTACAGAAAACGTTTGACCTCTGTCATTGCCAACAAAGGGTATATAATAAAGTATTGAGAGAAACTTTTGTTATTGACCAAATACTTATTTTCCACCATAATTTGCAAATTAATTCATTAAAAATCCAACAATGTGATTTTCTGGATTTTTTTTCTTTTGTCTGTCATAGTTGAAGTGTACCTATGATGAAAATTACAGGCCTCTCTCATATTTTTAAGTGGGAGAACTTGCACAATTGGTGGCTGACTAAATACTTTTTTGCCCCACTGTATATCCAAAATGTCAATTTATTTGGTGCATTTGATCCAGAAAAACACCAGTTCCAACTTGCGCAACGTGACTACAAAATATCTCAAAAGTTACCTGTAAACTTTGCCAAAACATTTCAAATTACTTTTGTAATACAACTTTAGGTATTTTTTAAAGTAAATAGTCGATAAAATTGAAGACGGGATGATCTGTGTTCAATACAGGAAGAAAACAAACTGAAGCATGCTTTCTGGTCATGCGCCTCTATCAAACAGTACACATGAAGTGACCCTCATTCAAGATGGCCGTAATTCTTCATTACACAAAGGAATAACCTCAACCAATTTCTAAAGACTGGTGACATCCAGTGGAAGCGGTAGGAACTGCAAGCAAGTCCATTAGGAATCTGGATTCCCAATGAAAACCCATTGAAAAGAGAGTGACCTAAAAAAAAATCTAAATGGTTTGTCCTCGGGGTTTCGCCTGCTACATAAGTTATTTTATACTCACAGACATGATTCAAACAGATTTAGAAACTGCAGAGTGTTTTCTATCCAATAATAATAATAATATGCATATCTTATCTTCTGGGGATGAGTATCAGGCAGTTGAATTTGGGCATGCTTTTCATCCAAAATTCCAAATGCTGCCCCCTATCCTAGAGAAGTTAAACACCACTTCATTAAGTTAGGATTCCTATTTGACTCAGCCATGCCTCCTTGCCCACCCAACATTTCCTTATCTCCGACCCCTTCTAATGTGACTAGCCCCGATGCTCCTCCCTCTTTTCCCCTGCCCCGCTACAAAGTTTATCCCTGCAGGCGGTCACTGAGTCTGAGGTGCTAAAGGAGCTCCTTAAACTTGACCCCCCAAAAAACATCTGGGTCAGATAGTTTAGACCCTTTCTTCTTTATGGTTGCTGCCCCTATCATTGCCTGTCTCTAACTTTTTTAACTTGTCTATTCTCTCTGGGGAGGTTCCCATTGCTTGGAAGGCAGCCACGGTTTGTCCTTTATTTAAAGGGGGAGATCAAGCTGATACTAACTGTTATAGGCCTATTTCTATTTTGCCCTGTTTATCAAAAATGTTGGAAAAACCTGTCAATAATCAACTGACTGGCTTTCTTGATGTCTATACTATTCTCTCTGGTGTGAAATCCGGTTTCCATGTCACTCCAACCTTAAAGGTCCTCAATGATGTCACCATTGCCCTTGATTCTAAGCCCTTGATTCTGTGAGCCCTTGTTTCTTTGCTGCTATTTTTATTGACTTGGCCAAAGATTTTGATACGGTAGACCATTCCATTCTTGTGGGACGGCTATGGAAAATTGGTGTCTCTGGGGGGTATTTGGCCTGGTTTGCTAACTCTCAAAGAGTGCCGTGTAAAAAGTCAGAACATATGCTGTCTCAGCCACTGCCTGTCACCAAGGGTGTACCTCAAGGCTCGATCCTAGGCCCCATGCTCATCTCAATTTACATCAACAACATAGCTCAGGCAGTAGGAAGCTATCTCATCCATTTATATGCAGATGATACAGTCTTATACTCAGCTGGCCCCTCCCCGGATTTTATGTTAAACACTGTACAACAAAGCTTTCTTAGTGTCCAACAATCTTCCTCTGCCCTTAACCTTGTTCTGAGCTCCTTCAAAACAAAGTTAATATGGTTTGGTAAGAATAATAATAATAATAGTGTGATTTCTGCCTCTGAGGGTTTAGAGGTAGTCACCTCATACAAGTGCTTGGGAGAATGGCTAGATATACACTGTCCTTCTCTCAGCACATCTCAAAGCTACAGGCTAAAGTTAAATCTAGACTTGGTTTCCTCTATCGTAATCGCTCCTCTTTCACCCCAGCTGCCAAACTAACCCTGAAACAGATGACCATCCTACCCATGCTAGGAGTGATAGGGGAGAAGTGACAGAGAGGAGTGACAGGGGAAAGGAGTTGTTGGGTAGTCCTTTGCATGGGGGGGGATGTACGTTTCCTTTAACAATCAGTCTTCCAGATAGATGACACAGGAACCTATAAAACTCTTTAGTAATAAAATGCAATTGCAGACAGAGATTCACATACAGAATACCTCAGTAGTCTACAGTAAAGATTTGTGTGGCGAAACAGGAGACAACACTCTTTATACAACCTACCATCAATCATATCTCAACATTGTTGCATTGGATTAGATACAAGGTATCTAAGATGAGAAAACATGTCTAGACTGTGGTTTCTCACTCTACTATCTCGGCCTTGAGGCTGTGTGACTATCAGCAGGTGCAAACAATTCTCATCCTGAGAACTAAAGCAGTACATCTCCATTTTCCCAGCACTTTTCCATCATTGCGCATTGCAAGCATACAAAGGTTATCACATACAGTGTATGTCAGAACTTTACATACACCTTAGCCAAGTACATTTCAACTCCGTTTTTCACAATTCCTGACATTTAATCCAAGTAAAAATTCCCTGTCTTAGGTCAGTTAGGATCACTACTTTATTTTAAGAATGTGAAATGTCAGAATAGTAGAGAGAATTATTTAGTTCAGCTTTTATTTCTTTCATCACATTCCCAGTGGGTCAGAAGTTTACATACACTCAATAGTATTTGGTTGCATTGCCTTTAAATTGTTTAATTTGGGTCAAACGTTTCGGGTAGCCTTCCACATGCTTCCCACAATAAGTTGGGTGAATTTTGGCCCATTCCTCCTGACGGAGCTGGTGTAACTGAGTCAGGTTTCTAGGCCTCTTTGCCACTCCAATAACTTGACTTTGTTGTCCTTAAGCCATTTTGCCACAACTTTGGAAGTATGCTTGGGGTCATTGTCCATTTGGAAGACCCATTTGCAACCAAGCTTTAACTTCCTGACTGATGTCTTGAGATGTTGCATCAATATATCCACCTAATTATCCTCCCTTGTGATGCCATCTATTTTGTGAAGTGCACCAGTCCCTCCTGCAGCAAAGCACCCCCACAACATGATGCTGCCACCCCCATGCTTCACGGTTAGGATGGTGCTCTTACGCTTGCAAGCCTCCCCCTTTTTCCTCCAAAGATAACAATGGTCATTATGGCCAAGCAGTTCGATTTTCATTTCATCAGACCAGAGGACATTTCTCCAAAAAGTGCGATCTTTGTCCCCATGTGCAGTTGCAAACCTTAGTCTGTCTTTTTTCTGGCGGTTTTGGAGCAGTGGCTTCTTCCTTGCTGAGCGGCCTTTCAGGTTATATCGATATAGGACTTGTTTTACTGTGGATATAGATACTTTGTACCTGTTTCCTCCAGCATCTTCACAAGGTCCTTTGCTGTTGTTCTGGGATTGATTTGCACTTTTTGCACCAAAGTACATTCATCTCTAGGAGACAGAACGCGTCTCCTTTCTGAGCGGTATGACGGCTGCATGGACCCATGGTGTTTATACTTGCATACTATTGTTTGTACAAGATGAACGTGGTACCATCAGGCGTTTATAAATTGCTCCCAATGATGAACCAGGTCTACAAATTTTTTCTGAGGTCTTGGCTGATTTCTTTTGATTTACCCATGATGTCAAGAGGGGCCTTGAGGCCCTGAGTTGGAAGGTAGGCCTTAAAATACATTCACAGGTACACCTCCAGTTGACTCAAATGATGTCAATTAGCAATTGTTAGAAAAATTACTTGTCATGCACAAAGTAGATGTCCTAACCGACTTGCCAAAACTATAGTTTGTTAACAAGGAATTCCATATTGTATATAGGCTACATTGTATATATTGTATATATGTATGTAGACTTCTTTTTTCTACTCTATTATTGAATGTATGTTTGTTTTACTCCATGTGTAACTCTGTGCTGTTGTATGTGTCGAACTGCTTTGCTTTATCTTGGCCAGGTCGCAATTGTAAATGAGAACTTGTTCTCAACTTGCCTACCTGGTTAAATAAAGGTGTTCTCAACTTGCCTACCTGGTTAAATAAAGGTGTTCTCAACTTGCCTACCTGGTTAAATAAAGGTGTTCTCAACTTGCCTACCTGGTTAAATAAAGGTGTTCTCAACTTGCCTACCTGGTTAAATAAAGGTGTTCTCAACTAGCCTACCTGGTTAAATAAA
This sequence comes from Oncorhynchus tshawytscha, assembly GCF_018296145.1. NCBI lineage: Eukaryota > Metazoa > Chordata > Actinopteri > Salmoniformes > Salmonidae > Oncorhynchus > Oncorhynchus tshawytscha. Next base: position 34,073,118 of record NC_056461.1, on the reverse strand, counting down.
GGTGTTCTCAACTTGCCTACCTGGTTAAATAAAGGTGTTCTCAACTTGCCTACCTGGTTAAATAAAGGTGTTCTCAACTAGCCTACCTGGTTAAATAAAGGTGTTCTCAACTTGCCTACCTGGTTAAATAAAGGTGTTCTCAACTTGCCTACCTGGTTAAATAAAGGTGTTCTCAACTTGCCTACCTGGTTAAATAAAGGTGTTCTCAACTTGCCTACCTGGTTAAATAAAGGTGTTCTCAACTTGCCTACCTGGTTAAATAAAGGTGTTCTCAACTTGCCTACCTGGTTAAATAAAGGTGTTCTCAACTTGCCTACCTGGTTAAATAAAGGTGTTCTCAACTTGCCTACCTGGTTAAATAAAGGTGTTCTCAACTTGCCTACCTGGTTAAATAAAGGTGTTCTCAACTTGCCTACCTGGTTAAATAAAGGTGTTCTCAACTTGCCTACCTGGTTAAATAAAGGTGTTCTCAACTTGCCTACCTGGTTAAATAAAGGTGAAATCAAACATTTTTAAAAAGACAAATATCTAGGAACTTTCATCACAGTGTGGGTGTTATGACAGAACCCAGTAGTCCAAATCCGAGATACCAGTTGGATTGTTTTCTGTGGGAAAGGGACCATCAACAGCTTTAGTAATAACTTTTAGAAAACAGTACTGTATGTAAGATTTATGGATAGCATTATCAAAAGTTTGTGTGTTATACTTCTAAATCCACATGGTTATGCCTCTCCTCAAAGCTCATAAAACATCTTAGATGCACACAAGCACCAGTGTCAATCCAAATGTAGAGGAGAATATAAAAGAGAATCTTTGTACAAAAGCTATACCGTTGAGGATATACCGTTGAGGATATACTGCATGGTTTGTTGTATCGGATCCTCTGCTCAGCTGAGGTGTGGGAACATTGCCTGGTGATGTCAGTGGCCTGCAGCTCCACTGTCGTCAGCCAGGTAGCTCTCTGGTAGCGAGACAAGGAATCAGCAGCGGTGGCAGCGTTGCTTCAAGACTGAAACACACAAGAGGACCTCAGGTAGGTGTCATGTGAACACAAATTAATCTTCCCTCTTTGCAGGGCTTCCTCCTCTACAGATACCAGCCAATTCCAGGCCTCCAGGTGGGTAGAGCTGCCACACTGTTTCCGAGTCAGGGTACCTGAATATAACAAAAGCTGCCATAAAAGCAGACCTAGTAGCACACAATAACAGGAAGACTGGAGTAGTTCATAGTTCAATTCACAGTGAATATCCAATAATTACTCACTCAGTGATGTTAAATAGTTAGGTTGCAGCTGTGACAGTCACGACAGTCACACCTGGATCCATAAAAGTCCTGCAGAAGCAGGAGAGAAAAGGCGCATACACACAGATGGTTATCTGAGCCTTCTAAAGTAATGATAAATGAATGGCTTGTCTTGGTTTAAAATATCTTAAATGTAACTAAATTAAATCTACAAACCCCCAAAAGTAATGATTTATCATGAGACGGACCTAAACAATAACTAGTAAAGCTGCATACTCCAAGAAAGGTTCAAATCTCACCTTTCTGGTAAAAATAGTTATAAATTGCTGAGGTGTCGTCACTTTTGAGGACACAAGCTCAAGTACACACTATAAAAATGACAAATACAATATGTAAATATGAAATAAAACTATGAATAAGGCTTGAAATGACTTGTATTTTTTTCTAATTATAGCATAATCAATAAAACAAATGACTAATTATAATATTTCACCTTTTTATAACTGTAAAATACATATTTGTATATTTAGTGTTAGAGAAAAGGTCTCTCTTGATCAAAACGTCTGCTCTCATCGCTGTAAATGTCTCACAAAGCTCTAGCTTGTCTTCCTGAACTCTTTAGGAACTCACCTTTCATATTTATGTTGTCCCTCGAAGACAAAAATAATGTGAATCGTTTTTTATTGCTGGCTATAACTCGATCTCCGAATGTGCTACAGCCATGAAACCTGTCACATTGGTATGAATGATTCGGGAGACAGGCGCAGGAAGGTGTAATAGTGTTTTTTATTTTACCCAAAATGATGGCGTGCCCTGTAAAGGCACGGGGACGAAGACCAAACAAACACATAACAAAACACAGGGTAGAAACCCAAAACAAAAGAGTGAGGAGTACCTCAAATAAATAACACACGCGCACAATGATTAACACACGGGACGAGACCCGTAGTCATCTGCGCAATACACAATGGCACGAAAGCCCAAAACGAAAGCCAAAACACACAGCACGGGCACCAACGGACATTGTAACAATAATTGACCCCCCAATGGAAACCAAAATCACATATATACAAATACTAATCAGTGGGAATAGGGGACAGGTGTGCGTGATGAAAGTTCCGGTGGGATCCGTTATGATGTAAGGATTCCAGGCAAATTAGTTGTTAGTGGGGCCTCCCGGGTGGCGCAGTGGTGGCGCACTGCATTGCAGTGCTAGCTGTGCCAATAGAGACTCTGTGTTCGCAGCTGGCCGCGACCAGGAGGCCCATGGGGCGGTGCACAATTGGCCTAGCGTTGTCCAGGTTAGGGAGGGTTTGGCCGGCAGGGATATCCTTGCCTCATCGTGCACTAGCATCTCCTGTGGCGGGCCGGGCACAGTGCACGCTGACCAGGTCGCTAGGTGTACTGTGTTTCCTCCGACACATTGGTGCAGCTGGCTGCCAGGTTGGATGTGTGGGTTGTTTCGGAGGACGCATGGCTCTTGACCTTTGCCTCTCCCGAGTCTGTGCGGGAGTTGTAGCAATGAGACAAGACAGTAACTACTGACAATTAGATACCACGAAAAGGGGGGTAACAAAAATGTTTTTAAATGAGTTGTTTGTCGCTGTGACTGACAGCCAGGTTCAGGTTCAGCCAGGACTTGATGAACAGTCAGAAGATAAGAACTTCTGGACATCAGAACTGGGATTTACTCACAACGGACTGGAAGAAGCTTTTTACTCACGATGGACTGGAAGAAGCTTTTTACTCATGACGGACTGGAAGAAGCTTTTTACTCACGACGGACTGGAAGAAGCTTTTTACTCACGACGGACTGGAATAAGCTTTTTACTCATGACGGACTGGAAGAAGCTTTTTACTCACAACGGACTGGATGAAGCTTTTTACTCACGACGGACTGGAAGAAGCTTTTTACTCACGACGGACTGGAAGAAGCTTTTTACTCACGACAGACTGGAAGAAGCTTTTTACTCACAACGGACTGGAAGAAGCTTTTTACTCACGACGGACTGGAAGAAGCTTTTTCCAAAAGTCCAACGAGAAAGATATGCTGCTCTCCCGGGAACAGACCCAGATCCCCGCCTTTTGCATGAAGAAAAGACGGAGGAAAAGAGGATGAGGCTCAGGCTGTCTTTTGAGAATCCGTAGGCGAATGAGTAAACTCCCATTGCCATCAATTCTAATTGCTAACATGCAATCATTGGAAAATAAAATGGATGACCTACGATTACGATTATCCTACCAACGGGACATTAAGAACTGTAAAATCTTATGTTTCACCGAGTCATGGCTGAACAACGACACGGACAATATAGAGCTGGAGGAACTTTCAATGCACAGGCAGAACAGAGAAGCTACCTCTGGTAAGACGAGGGGTGGGGTTGTGTGTCTTTTCGCCAGTAGCAGCTGATGTGCGATGTCTAATATTAAAATAAATCTTGAGGTATTGCTTGCCTCGAGTACCTTACGATAAACTGTAGATCACACTATCTACCAAGAGAGTTCTCATCTATATTATTCGTATTCATCTATTTACCACCACAGACAGATGCTGGAACTAAGACCGCACTCAACCAGCTCTATAAGGCCATAAGCAAACAAGAAAATGCTCACGCAGAAGCGGCGCTCCTAGTAGCCGGGCACTTTAATGCAGGCAAACTTAATTCAGTTTTACCAAATTTTTACCAGCATGTCACATGTGCAACCAGAGGGAAAAAAATTCTAGGTCACCTTTACTCCACACAAAGAGATGCATACAAAGCTCTCCCCCGCCCTCCATTTGGCAAATTTGACCATAATTCTATCCTCCTTATTCCTGCTTACAAGCAAAAACTAAAACAGGAAGTACCAGTGACTCGTTCAATGCGGAAGTGGTCAGATGACGCAGATGCTACGCCACAGGACTGTTTTTCTAGCACAGACTGGAATATGTTCCGGGATTCATCCAATGGCATTGAAGAGTATAGCACCTCAGTCATCGGCTTCATCAATAAGTGCATCAACGACGTCGTCCCCACAGTGACCGTACATACATATCCCAACCAGAAGCCATGGATTACAGGCAACATCCGCATTGAGCTAAAGGCTAGAGCTGCCGCTTCAAGGAGCGGGACAATAATCCAGATGCCTATAACAAATCCTGCTATGCCCTCAGACGAGCCATCAAACAAGCAAAGCGTCAATACAGGACTAAGATTGAATCCTACTACACCGGCTCTGGCGCTCGTCAGATGTGGCAGGGCTTGGAAACAATTACAGACTACAAAGGGAAACCCATCACCATCCTTCTTGGTCAAAGAGCCCTTATACAGCCTGGAGGTGTGTGGGGTCATTGTCCTGTTGAAAAACCTATGATAGTCCCACTAAGCGCAAACCAGATGGGATGGTGTATCGCTGCAGAATGCTGTGGTATTCATGCTGGTTAAGTGCGCCTTGAATTCTAAATAAATCACAGACAGTGTCACCAGCAAAGCACCCCCACACCATCACACCTCCTCCTCCATGCTTCATGGTGGGAAGCACACGTGGAGATAATCCGTTCACCTACTCTGCGTCTCACAAGAACACAGCGGTTGGAACCAAAAATCAAAAATTTGGACTCATCAGACCAGAGGACAGATTTGTACCGGTCTAATGTCCATTGCTCGTGTTTCTTGGCCCAAGCAAGTCTCTTCTTATTATTGGTGTCCTTTAGTAGTAGTTTATTTGCAGCAATTCGACCATGAAGGTCTGATTCATGCAGTCTCCTCTGAACAGTTGATGTTGAGATATGTCTGTTACTTGAACTCTGTGAAGCATTTATTTGGCCTGCAATCTGAGATGCAGTTAACTCTAATTAAATTAGGTAAATCTAGGTTTTCTTTTCCTGTGGCGGTCCTCGTGAGAGCCAATTTCATCATAGCGCTTGATGGTTTTTTCGACTGCACTTGAAGAAACTTTCAAAGTTCTTACAATTTTACGGATTGACTGTCTTAAAGTAATGATGCACTGTCATTTCTCTTTGCTTATTTTAGCTATTTTTGCCATAATATGGACATTTTGCCAAATAGGGCCATCTTCTGTGTACCACCCCTACCTTGGCACAACACAACTGATTGGCTCAAATGCATTAAGAAGGAAATAAATTCCACAAATTAACTTTTAACAAGGCACACCTGTTAATTGAAATGCATTCCAGGTGACTACCTCATGAAGCTGGTTGAGAGAATGCCAAGAGTGTGCAAAGCGGTCATCAAGGCAAAGGGTGGCTACTTTGAAGAATCTCAAATATAAAATATATTTTGATTTGTTTAACACTTTTTTGGTTACTACATGATTCCATATGTGTTACTTCATAGATTGATGTCTTCACTATTATTCTACAATGTAGAAAATAGTAAAAATAAAGAAAAACCCTGGAAAGAGTAGGTGTGTCCAAACTTCTGACTGGTACTGCATACTGAACAAAAATATAAACGCAACATGTGAAGTGTTGGTCCCATGTTTCGTGAGCTGAAATAAAAGATCCCAGACATTTTCCATACACACAAAAAGCTTATTTTCTCACATTTTGTGCACAAATTTGTTTACATCCCTGTTAGTTAACATGTCTCCTTTGCCAAGATAATCCATCCACCTGACATATCAAGAACCTTCTGCAGGGGACAATAAAAGGCCACTCTAAAATGTGCAGTTTTGTCACAGATGTCTCAAGTTTTGAGGGAGTGTGAAATTTGCATACTGACTGCAGGAATGTCCACCAGAGCTGTTGCCAGAGAATGTAATGTTAATTTCTCTACCATAAGCCGCCTCCAACGTAATTTTAGAGAATTATGCAGTATGTCCAACCGGCCTCACAACCGCTGACCACATGTAACCACGCCAGCCCAGGACCTCCATGTCTGGCTTCTTAACTTGAGGGATCGTCTGAGACCAGCCACCTGGACAGCTGATGAAATCGAGGAGTATTTATGTCTCTACTAAAGCCCTTTATTGGGGAAAAACTCGTTCTGATTGGCTGGGCCTGGCTCCCCAGCAGGTGGGCCATTCTCCCAAATCGGTAGGCCTATGCCCTCCCAGGCTCACCCATGGCTGCGCCCCTGCCCAGTCATGTGAAATCCACAGATTAGGGCCCAATGAATGTATTTAAATTGATTGATTTCCTGATTTGTACTGTAACTCAGTGAAATCGTTGTGATTGTTGCTTTATATTTGTGTTCAATATAGTTACGGCCATGAGTACTATTACAGCTGTTATAATATTACAGTGCCGTTACAGCTATACAATTGCAGTGCTATTATTTTACTTCTGCCAAGGTGATTACAGTGCTACACTATATTATTTCTGCCGTGTGTTTATTAGAGAGAGAGAGAGAGAGATGTTTAAGGCTTTATTGGCATGGGAAACATATGTTAACATTGCCAAAGCAGGTGGAGTAGATAATAAACAAAAGTTAAATAAAGAATAAATTTCATCTGGTGCAACCAATTACCTACAGAAGTCACATAATTACTTAGATTGCACACAGGTGGACTTCATTTAAGTGCCTCATGATCTGTCACATGATCTCAGTATATATACACCTGTTCTGATAGGCAACCGAGTCTGCAACACCACTAAGCAAGGGGCACCACTAACCAAGCGGGACTATGAAGACCAAGGAGCTCTCCAAACAGGTCAGGGACAGAGTTGTGGAGAAGTACAGATCAGCATTGGGTTATAAAAAAATATCTGAAATGTTGAACATCCTATGGAGCACCATTAAATCCATTATTAAAAAATGGAAAGAATATGGCACCACAACAAACCTACCAAGATAGGGCCGCTCACTAAAACTCACGACCAGGCAAGAAGGGCATTAATCAGAGAGGCAACAAAGAGACCAAAGATAACCCTGAAGGAGCTGCAATGCTCCACAGCAGAGATTGGAGTATCTGTTCATAGGACCACTTTAAGCCATACACTCCACCGAGCTGGGCTTTACGGAAGAGTTGCCAGAAAATAAATAAGCAAACATATTTGGTGTTCGCCAAAAGGCATGTGGGAGACTCCCCAAATACATGGAAGAAGGTACTCTGGTCAGATGAGACTAAAATTGAGCTTTTTGGCCATCAAGGAAAGCGCTATGTCTGGCGCAAACCCAACACCTCTCATCACCCTGATAACACCATCCCCACAGTGAAGCACGGTGGTGGCAGCATCATGCTGAGGGGATGTTTTTCATCGGCAGGGACTGGGAAACTGGTCAGAATTTAAGTAATGATGGATGGCGCTAAATACAGGGAAATTCTTGAGGGAAACCTGTTTGTCTTCCAGAGATTTGAGACTGGGATGGAGGTTCACCTTCCAAAAGGACAACGACCCTAAGCATACTGCTAAAGCAAAACTTGAGTGGTTTAAGGGGAAACATTTAAATGTCTTTGAATGGCCTAGTCAAAGCCCAGACCTCAATCCAATTGAGAATCTGTGGTATGACTTAAAGGTTGCTGTACACCAGCGGAACCCATCCAACTTGAAAGAGCTGGAGAAGTTTTGCCTTGGAGAATGAGCTAGATGTGCCAATGGGCCAGTGGCTAGATGTGCCAAGCTTATAGAGCCATACCACAAGAGACTTGCAGCTGTAATTGCTGCCAAAGGTGGCTCTACAAAGTATTGACTTTGGGGGGGTGAATAGTTATGTACGCTCAAGTTTTCTGTTTTTTTTTTGTCTTATTTCTTGTTTGTTTCACAATAAAACAAATATTTAGCATCTTCAAAGTGTGTATATCAAATGATACAAACACCCAACAATCTATTTTAATTCCAGGTTGTAAAGGCAACAAAATTGGAAAAATGCCAAGGGGGTGAAAACTTTCGCAAGCCACAATAGGTCAGTCACAGTGATCAGCTATTCTGCCAATGTGTACTCTCTGTTCAGGGCCAAATAGCATTCTAGTTTGCTCTGTTTTTTTGTTGTTAATTCTTGCCAATGTGTCAAGTAATTATCTTTTTGATTTCTCCTGATTTGGTTGGGTTTAATTGTGTTGCTGTCCTAGGGCTCTGTGGGGTCTGTTTGTGTTTATAAACAGAATAATTCTGCACGCAGTCTAAATTTGGTGTTTGTCCCATTTTGTGAATTCTTGGTTGATGAGCAGACCACAAACCTCACAACCATAAAGGGCAATGGCTTCTATAACTGATTCAAGTATTTTTTGACAGATCCTAATTGGTATGTCAAATTGTATGTTCCTTTTGATGGCATAGAAGGCCCTTCTTGCTTTGTCTCTCAGATTGTTCACAGCTTTGTGGAAGTTACCTGTGGCACTGATGTTTTGGCTGGGGTCTTGTTATATAGATGGTATTCTGATGCCTTGGACAGTCTTTGGTAAATATAGCCATCATCGGGTTTTATAGCCATGACAAACACTAGCTGAATGTGTTTATATCTTCGTTTACAAAACTCCAGTCTAGTAAATGAGAGACAATCATGGATGGGTATCTGAGGAAATAAAGGCTACAAACACCAGAGTGGTATTCAATAACATTTTTACTACCAATATTGCCAGTTAAGGCATTTAATATGCAATACATGTCTGACAGTGCAAAATACTTCTGGTTTCCATATTCCATTTCTGAAGTATTATATTATATTATTATAGACGGAAGGGGAAACCTTTCATTAGCTATGGGCTGGTTATCATAATCTTTCATTATACTCTAATACAACACCGACACCGTGTGGTGTACACACGAAGTACAACCACACAAACACTTCCAGGCTTTGTAATCAATCGTTGAGTCACCGGTTGGTTTAAACGAGACCGGGATTGATTCGTCATGCCCTTATCGTCTCCAGACAGTCTGTTTCAATGGGCGCGTTCGACTTGTTTTGAAAGCTCGGAGCCGGAGCTAAATTTGATCGAGGGGTTGGAAAAAGATGCCGAACGATATCAGTTAATGTTGCCCGACATTTCTTCATTCGTGTACAATGAGTATTGATTGTGTGGAGAATCGATGCTGCGAACCATTGACGGTATAGCCATTGAGTAAGCGACTTTAGGAACATTACTCTTTGGCTAACATCCATCTCGTTCAATCTTCTCTCACTGCCAGCCAGAGGGCTTCCTCTCACTACCATATTTGTGACTGTAGTTAATGGATAGCTGTTTGCAATGCGTGTAGTGACGTAGTCCAGCTAGCTACAGGCAACTGCCAAATAAAGTAAACACTTGAGTAAATGAGGAACGAAGTATAGACCCCTTTCTGTTTTTACAAATATTGCCGCACGAGGGCGATGCGCGCAAGTTTGTCAGAACTCTGGGGCGTTTAACATTATATAGAATGCCACACAAAAAAACACTATGTCCATGTTGCATTTCACACTACTGCTTATTTTAGGCTCGTATGAACATCCTGTTTTATGTTTGTATCATCATCGCAAATCAACTGCATGATACTTTTTTTTTTAAAACACTTCAACCAGTAAAATGCCTCTTCAGCTAGCTTTTGCTACAGCCTATGTCAATGAGCGTTAGCATTGTAGATAGCAATTTTTGATGAGGCAGTTATTTTTGCAAAGATCACAACCAAATATAATCTTAGCGACTGTTGAAGCAATAATCAAAACATAATTGTAAGCTTATGAGAACCCCAAAAAGCTATTTTGTTCAGAAGTAATAATGTAAATGTAGTCTATGTAGAACAGATGTCGATGGCTTTCCTACTTTGGGGTGGCAGGGTAGCCTAGTGGTTAGAGCGTTGGACTAGTAACCGAAAGGTTGCAAATTCAAATCCCGAGCTGACAAGGTACAAATCTGTCGTTTTGCCCCTGAACAGGCAGTTAACCCACTGTTCCTAGGCCGTCATTGAAAATAAGAATTTGTTCTTAACTGACTTTCCTAGTTAAATAAAGGTCAAATAAAAAAACTCCCGCTAACGCGCAAGTCAAAATGAGGCTCAGTAGTGTGTGTGGCCTCCACGTGCCTGTTTGACCTCCCTACAATGCCTGGGCATGCTCCTGATGAGGTGGCGGATGGTCTCCTGAGGGATCTCCTCCCAGACCTGGACTAAAGACAAACTCACTGACACATGAGGTCTAGCATTGTCTTGCATTAGGAGGAACCCAGGGCCAACCGCACCAGCATATGGTCTCACAAGGGGTCTGAGGATCTCATCTCGGTACCTAATGGCAGTCAGGCTACCTCTGGCGAGCACATGGAGGGCTGTGCGGCCCCCCAAAGAAATGCCACCCCACACCATGACTGACCCACCGCCAAACCGGTCATGCTGGAGGATGTTGCAGGGAGCAGAACGTTCTCCACGTCGTCTCCAGACTGTCACGTCTGTCACATGTGCTCAGTGTGAACCTGCTTTCATCTGTGAAGAGCACAGGGCGCCAGTGGAGAATTTGCCAATCTTGGTGTTCTCTGGCAAATGCCAAACGTCCTGCACGGTGTTGGGCTATAAGCACAACCCCCACCTGTGGACGTCGGGCCCTCATACCACCCTCATGGAGTCTGTTTCTGACAGGCCCAGCTCCAACAGTAATACGGTAAGAAATACAAGCCCAGTTCCAACAGTAATACGGTAAGAAATACAGGCCCAGCTCCAACAGTAATACGGTAAGAAATACAGGCCCAGCTCCAACAGTAGTACAGTAAGAAATACAGGCCCAGCTCCAACAGTAATACGGTAAGAAATACAGGCCCAGCTCCAACAGTAATATGGTTAGAAATACAGGCCCAGCTCCAACAGTAATAAGGTAAGAAATACAGGCCCAGCTCCAACAGTAATGTGGTAAGAAATACAGGCCCAGCTCCAACAGTAATACGGTAAGAAATACAGGCCCAGCCCAGTTCCAAGCAGTAATACAGGCCCAGCTCCAACAGTAAATACAGGCCCAGCTCCAACAGTACATGCCCAGCTCCAACAGTAATACGTAAGAAATACAAGCCCAGCTCCAACAGTAATACGGTAAGAAATACAGGCCCAGCTCCAACAGTAATACAGTAAGAAATACAGGCCCAGCTCCAACAGTACTATGGTAATAAATACAGGCCCAGCTCCTACAGTAATACGGTAAGAAATACAGGCCCAGCTCCAACAGTAATACGGTAAGAAATACAGGCCCAGCTCCAACAGTAATACGGTAAGAAATACAGGCCCAGCTCCAACAGTAATACGGTAAGAAATACAGGCCCAGCTCCAACAGTAATATGGTTAGAAATACAGGCCCAGCTCCAACAGTAATATGGTTAGAAATACAGGCCCAGCTCCAACAGTAATATGGTAAGAAATATATGCCCAGCTCCAACAGTAATATGGTAAGAAATACAGGCCCAGCTTCAACAGTAATATGGTTAGAAATACAGGCCCAGCTCCAACAGTAATACGGTAAGAAATACAGGCCCAGCTCCAACAGTAATATGGTAAGAAATATATGCCCATCTACAACAATAACTACAGTACGTAGGCAGGGAATATATTCAAATGATATGTAAATACGCTGAGCTCTTTCTTTTTTCTCTCTCCCCTTTCTTCCCCACCTCTCTCTCTCCCTGCCCTCCCCTCCTCCCTCCCCCTCTCACACCCTACCTACTTCATCTCCCACCCGGTCCTCCCTCCCCTCTCACTCCCATTCGTTCTTCCCCTCCCACCCCTTCTTCTCTCTCCCTTTCTTTTTTCCTCTCTCTCTCCCTTCCCTCTCTTCCTCTTCCTCACAGCCAGGGGAAAGAAAACAGCAGTAAACAACTGTCTGGCTCTTTATTCCACAGAAATAATATTCTATTGCGTATGTTGTTAGAAACAGTGATTTCATTGGATTTCTTCTTTGTTTTGTTGAAGTCAATTAAGAACTAATTATTATTTACAATGACAACCTGTCCAGAGGTGGAGACAACAGTTAAATAGAACAACACAACACACAGACATCAGACATTAAAAGAGATCACCATGACAGATACACAAGACAGATATACATGGCAACAGGGCTTTCATTGGTAGCAGTACTGCTAAAAACTCTGTGCACCTCTATCGAGTCGAATAGGTTTTGATTTTGCATTTTTTTGCATAGAATGATAGAATGATAGAAACCATAGTGCTCGTCAGATCTGTTGTTACTCAGACTTGTAGGAAAACCTCTGAGTTTGAGCACCTCGTTTGGTAGATTTTGTAATGTTATTGATCTTCAACCAGATATGAAGGAGAGGAGAAAACATGAAGGGGAAAGAGGAAGGTGGAAGTCTCCGGGATTGAACCCTTACCACTAGGATTACATCCTGAATCCAGGATGCAACGCTACCACTAGACCAAACTCAAACTAGTCATGGAACAGATAAAGTTATTTTACAGTTCAACCTCCCCAGAGGTCCACATGAAGAAAAAGCAAGGTATGTTGGGACAGTTTTACTCAATATATTTTTATATTTTTATTTAACCTTTATTTAACTAGGCAAGTCATTTAAGACCATATTCTTATTTACAAAGATGGCCTAGGAACAGTGGATTCTGCCTTGTTCAGGGGCAGAACGACAGATTTTTACCTTGTCAGCTCAGGGATTCGATGTAGCAACCTTTCAGTTACTGGCACAACGCTACTTGCCACCCCGAAACTTGAGGGGCAGTTTTTCCAGACTCGTATTAAGCCTAGTCCAAAACTAAAACACTTTTAATGGAGATTCTCTATTGAGAATTTGTGGGATCAAGTTTTGGGGGTAAAAATTTTAACACGGCAATGTATGCATGATGATATAATTTCGTATGTACTGTATATCACTGTAGTTTTACCGGAAGATACACACTCTTCCGGTAATATCTACCAAACTACACAAGGTTGACACAGGAAGGGTATCTCTGTCAAAGTAAAGTATTCAGTATTCAACATTATTGCCTGTTGTAACATGGGGGTAAGTTTATTAGCTAATATCATGATTTGTTAAATGTTTACTATTGTATTTGTTGTGTACTGGAAGTATATCATTAAACTTTGTCTGATGTGCGGCGCTGAATGTGGTTGCACGTGGTCCCCACCATGCTTAGCATGGACAGTACGGAACAGATACTACGGATGAATGTTGTGAATGTGTTTTGTTTATATGGCTAGTCAGCAGACATCCAAGCTACAGTACTTTATGATCTGTTGCTTGTGTTATACATTTGAATATTTGAATGATTAGAAGGTTTTAAGTTTTGGATGAGGCCTGCTAACGACACAGCAGCACCACATGTCGAGCAGATCAGCAGACAAAAGAGGGACAAAAAGTTGTGATTCACAAATACAGTATATTACAATACAGCTTTTAGAAACATTAACAGGTGTTTAGATTTGGCCTTTTGGGATTTTTTTGTGAAGAGAATTTGGTGTTTCAGGTACCATTGTTGAACTCCATAGCTGGGACTGACATCCTTAGCCTATAATGGTGCAGTTTATAAAGATAATATAAGCATATTTGGATGAAAATGTGTTGAGGGTAGATACTTCTATTTTATATGCGAAGCAGTATTGTATTCCGCTGCCTTTTCAGACATGAATTGTTATATTGCATCGTGGTTGTAGGACAGATGTTTTATTGCATCGTGGTTGTAGGACAGATGTTTTATTGCATCGTGGTTGTAGGACAGATGTTTTAATTGCATCGTGGTTGTAGGACAGATGTTTTATTGCATCGTGGTTGTAGGACAGATGTTTTAATTGCATCGTGGTTGTAGGACAGATGTTTTATTGCATCGTGGTTGTAGGACAGATGTTTTATTGCATTGGTGGGACAGATGTTTTATTGCATTGTAGGACAGATGTTTTATTGCATTGTGGTTGTAGGACAGATGTTTTATTGCATCGTGGTTGTAGGACAGATGTTTTATTGCATCGTGGTTGATGTTTTAGGACAGATGTTATATTGGATTTGCAGATGTTTTATTGCGTGGTTGTAGGACAGATGTTATATTGGATTGCAGATGTTTTATTGCATGTGGTTGTAGGACAGATGTTTTATTGCATCGTGGTTGTAGGACAGATGTTATATTGGATCGTGGTTGTAGGACAGATGTTTTATTGCGTTGTGGTTGTAGGACAGATGTTTTATTGCATCGTGGTTGTAGGACAGATGTTATATTGGATCGTGGTGTAGGACAGGTGTATTTATTGCATCGTGGTTGTAGGACAGATGTTATATTGGATCGTGGTTGTAGGACAGGTGTATTTATTGCGTCGTGGTTGTAGGACAGATGTGTTTATTAGCTAATGTCATGTTGTTTTATTATTCTACTTCTCAATCATATTAACATGTTTTGATTACTTATTACAATGTAATAAATTATAACCTAATTCACAGAATGAACACTCAAATGATCAACTTGACCAGGCAGTCCCAGAACCTCTCTCTGGAGAGACCAACCCTCCTCCCAGCATCACCCCTCTTCCTGTGAGTGTACACACACATGCATATATACACACACACACACACACACACACACACACACACACACACACACACACACACACACACACACACTGAATGTCTCTGGAACATCTTTATTTTTGGCAAATTAACAGTGACTCGTTGTGATTAGAAACCGTTTTCAGACACATTGACACTGTAGTTTATGATGTTTATTATGTGTTTGCGGTCCAGTGTGAAGACAACCCCTCAGGTGATCCTGGAGAGGTGTTGTCGTGGAAATATTCAGTCAATAATATTTCTGAAATACCGGAGCCTGTGAGTTCAAATAGACTTTATTACAATAGTAATATAAGCCGAGCTAGTTCATGGAAACAACTGCCTTTCCATGTCCACTCCCCAGACAGGTGCATGTCTAATGGTGTCTAATGACCCAGACCCACATATAGAGTGCACTCATCTTGCTGACTACCCTGAAATATATAATGGCCACACATGTTCTGGAATATTCCCAAAATATCCCTCCTCTGGGGCTTAATAAGTCCCACACCTTAAAGTTTGTCCCAGTACAAGTGAGAAGGGAAGCACCTTCTATGTTGCCAAGGAGACAACCTGCCACCCTTAATTAATCCTTATCAACTTTTGCTTCACCTTCTCATTCATACTGGGGAGACAGGAGCAAATATATCCCCTCACATAGCTAGAAAGAAGTAAAAGATTGCTCCGCAAGCCAATTATCCTTTAACATACAGTGTAAAAGCATGTGCATGCATTTCTCATCCTTGCCCAAGGTTTTCAGTTATGTAAAATATAAGAAAAACATCCAACATAATAAACTAAACCTCATAAACATATGGCCCTCCCTCAGACACCTCTCTAACAACTGTTTGGTCATAAGTGAAAAAACCTGTTAGAG